>NC_083476.1:660000-675000 GCF_030014155.1 Tachysurus vachellii
CGAGCACGGTGCAGGAGAACCGAGTGTGTGAGCGAGCACGGTGCAGGAGAACCGAGTGTGTGAGCGAGCACGGTGCAGGAGAACCGAGTGTGTGAGCGAGCACGGTGCAGGAGAACCGAGTGTGTGAGCGAGCACGGTGCAGGAGAACCGAGTGTGTGAGCGAGCACGGTGCAGGAGAACCGAGTGTGTGAGCGAGCACGGTGCAGGAGAACCGAGTGTGTGAGCGAGCACGGTGCAGGAGAACCGAGTGTGTGAGCGAGCACGGTGCAGGAGAACCGAGTGTGTGAGCGAGCACGGTGCAGGAGAACCGAGTGTGTGAGCGAGCACGGTGCAGGAGAACCGAGTGTGTGAGCGAGCACGGTGCAGGAGAACCGAGTGTGTGAGCGAGCACGGTGCAGGAGAACCGAGTGTGTGAGCGAGCACGGTGCAGGAGAACCGAGTGTGTGAGCGAGTGTGTTTAACAACCAAACTTATGACTAAAGGACACCTTGTACACACAAACCCCCCACTGTCACAAATACTCATCTGTCTGAGAGGCTCTGTGTGTGTGTGTGTGTGTGTGTGTGTGTGTGTGTGTGTGTGTGTGTGTGTGTGTGTGTGTGTGTGTGTGTGTGTGTGTGTGTCCGTGTCCAGACAGAGCACTCAGCTTTATTAAACATTGAAATTAAAATCTGTGTCACGCACAAATACTGAGAGCCTCACCGCTGAGTCATACTGACTTTATACAACACACACACACACACACACACACACACACACACACACACACACACACACACACACACACACTGACTGATCCTCGACAGATCATCACTGTAAATACTTCACATTAGCTTTAGCTCTACTAGCTGTCTCTCACACATACAGGAATGTCTTTGAAGCTTTGATTACAGGTCATAAAGTTAAACCGTATGCTACACGTTAGCGTTAGCATAATGCTACATGACTATGATTCAACACGCTAATGTTTCTTCAACAACAAAAATAAACAGGAAGTTGTAAATAGATGATGTTCAGAAATAAAACCAGGGACACTTACAGCTGCTGATGATGTGTGTGTGTGTGTGTGTGTGTGTGTGTGTGTGTTTCAGGCTCTGATCCAGCTGCCTGTGTACATTTCTCAGTGTGAAGAGGTACGTGTGTTCTTTGAGACTCGACCTGAAGACCTGAACCCCCCCATCGAGTGAGTGAGCGCACACACATGCAATTACTCTCTCACACACACACACACACACACACTCTCTCTCTCTCTCTCTCTCTCTCTCTCTCTCTCTCACACACACACACACACACACACACACACACACACACACACACACACTTTATTGTTCCCATTCTGTAGTTGATTATTTTCCTCTCACAGAGCAAAAGTGAGTGATTTATTTCTCTCACACTGCAGCAACTCACCAACTATTACACTCTAATTAATTAAACAACAACACGTGAAAACCTTTGAGCTGTTTATTGTATTTCTCTTGTAACGTTGTTGTTATAACAGCTATAAACAGTTGTTTCCTCACCAGCGTCTCTTTACTCTCGTGTTTTTACAGTGAACCTTTGGGGAAGAAGAAATCAGGTAAGAAGCTGCAATTAATTAATGAAGCTTTAATAATGAATTATTAATATATTATTAAATAATCAGGATTAATGTTGTGCTGATGTTAAAATACCGCCATTATGTGCGTGCGTGTGTTTGTGTGTGTGTGTGTTTGAGCGTGTGTGTTTGAGCGTGTGTGTGTTTGAGCGTGTGTGTGTTTGAGCGTGTGTGTGTTTGAGCGTGTGTGTTTGTGTGTGTGTTTGAGCGTGTGTGTGTTTGAGCGTGTGTGTGTTTGAGCGTGTGTGTGTTTGAGCGTGTGTGTTTGTGTGTGTGTTTGTGTGTGTGTTTGAGCGTGTGTGTGTGCTCACTCGCTCAGTGAGTTTGCTCTTCAACCGTAGTGTTTATTATTTTTAATGTGTTGCTTCGGTGATACAGGATACAGGAAACTCGTGAACACAGAGAAGGAAACAGAAAAAGAAGGATGAATGAAAAGGAGAATGAGAGAAGGAATATAAGAAAAGAAAGAAAGTATACATGTTGTAGATAATTTGCCCCGCAGTGTGGCGTATTTAATGTACAGGTGAATACATTCACATGTGGTTTGTGAACACGGGCTGTGGGCGGGGCGATGGGAGGGCCTATCGGTGGGGTGCTGGGAGGATCTGTGGGTGAGGTGGTGGGAGGGGCTGAGGGCAGGGCAATGGGAGGGGCTGTGGGTGAGGTGGTGGGAGGGGCTGTGGGCAGGGCAATGGGAGGGGCTGTGAGCATTTAAGAACATATAGTAAAGCACATTAAGTGTTTTAGTCGCTGGAGTTTTCACATCACTCTTACTTTCTCTGACAATGCTACGTTCTCCACCCCTCTCTATCACTGAAACCCCCCCCCCCCATCCCTGACCCCATCCTCTATCCCTGACTCCGCCCCATATCTGACTCTCCTCCTTTTTTCCTTCTCATCAGGCATTGTGGAGAGAGCGACTTCTTTCCTAAAGCGAGGTAGTAAGACACTGCTGCTGTGACCCGGCGTGTGTGTGTGTGTGTGTGTGTGTGTGTGTGCGTGTGTGTGTGCTTGCTTGTGTGGTGCATTTGCCCCTATAATCTCAATAATAATTAATCATCATATTCCTTATTTAGAGAGAGACAGACGGCTGTCTAACTCTCCTGTAGTGTAGAGATCAGTGTGCGCGCGCGTGTGTGTGTGCGTGCGTGCATGTGTGTGTTTGTGCGAGAGCGTGTGTGTGTGTGTGTGTGTGCGCGTGTGTGTTTGCGCGCGCGTGTGTGCGCGCGCGTGTGTGCGTGCGTGCATGTGTGTGTTTGTGCGAGTGCGTGTGTGTGCACGTGTGTGTGTGTGCGAGTGCGTGTGTGTGTGCGCGTGCGTGTGTGTGCACGTGTGTGTGTGTGCGAGTGCGTGTGTGTGCACGTGTGTGCGCGTGCGTGTGTGTGCACGTGTGTGTGTGTGCGAGTGCGTGTGTGTGCACGTGTGTGCGCGTGCGTGTGTGCGCGTGCGTGTGTGCGCGTGCGTGTGTGTGCGTGCGTGTGTGTGCGTGCGTGTGTGTGTGTGCGCGCGCTAAACCCCCAAGGAATAACACATGATTCTATACAAATAAACAGGCCTCAATAATCTCACCATGTTTGATTGTTCTGTTTTGGGGCTTTGTGTAAATCAGGGATTTGGGTTTTTTCCTCACGTGATCCTGACGGTGATCTGCTCGTGTCATAACGTCTGTGTTTTTGGTGCTGGTTTCTTTCCTTCTGTCTCATTTTTCATCTCTTTTTACTAAACAGTTTCTTCTATCTGTCTAACAGTGACGCAGCATCTGTCTGTTCTGCTCCGTAGCTCTGTTGTGAAACAAACTCGTCTGTGTTTCTGATAAACTCTGTGTTTCCTGGCAGCAGGAGACTCGAGCGCCGCCGACCCGCTGCTCCTGGATCAGTACGTCGCCGTCACCGACTACGATAAGCAGGAGAGCTCCGAGATCAGCCTCCAAGTCGGCCAGGTGGTGGAGGTCATCGAGAAGAACGAGTCAGGTGATGAGACCTGATCTCAGCTTTATAACGACACACTGCTGGGGCTCAGGGAGTGGAGCGAACAGACAGATGTGTAAAATATATTGAAATGTAAAAAAGGAATAAATCTCTACATCAGGGGAAATGTAAAATAGAATGATCAGAATTTTTAAAATTTGAAATCCTGATTTTTGGGAAGATTTGCAGAAGGATTTTGGCATTCAGTGTGTTAGATCATGTAAGTTTTGTGTGTGTGTGTGTGTGTGTGTTGCAGGTTGGTGGTTCGTGAGTTCAGAGGATGCTCAGGGTTGGGTACCTGCTACCTGCCTGGAGGCTCAGGACGATCCTGATGATTTCACTCTGCCTGCAGAAGAAGGTACTGAAAAAGTGCGAGTGTGTGTTTGTCTTTCAGAGTGTGTGTGTGTGTCTTTCAGAGTGTGTGTGTGTGTGTCTTTCAGAGTGTGTGTGTGTGTGTCTTTCAGAGTGTGTGTGTGTGTGTCTTTCAGAGTGTGTGTGTGTGTGTTTCAGAGTGTGTGTGTGTGTGTGTTTCAGAGTGTGTGTGTGTGTGTGTGTGTGTGTGTTTCAGAGTGTGTGTGTGTGTGTGTGTGTGTGTTTCAGAGTGTGTGTGTGTGTGTGTTTCAGAGTGTGTGTGTGTTTCAGAGTGTGTGTGTGTTTCAGAGTGTGTGTGTGTTTCAGAGTGTGTGTGTGTTTGAGAGTGTGTGTTTGTTTTGTTCCTATTCACCTCTTCTACATTTTCCTGTAAACTTTATGGAGGGTTTCAGGGTGAAACTGGCAGCAAGTCATCAGAGACTCAGAAAAGACAGAACAGTGATGTTTCCTAACAAACACAACGTGAGATTGTGCTCAGAGTGTCGTGTGACATCGTTTATCACAATAAATATAATAAAAATCGTTTATCACAATAAATATAATAAAAATCGTTTATCACAATAAATAATACATCATTCTTGTTTATCTGTATTACAAGAAATGTTAAAAAAAAAAAAAAAAAACTTATCATTAAAGTGATGTAAAAGTCTCCTGATGTGATTTCACCCCCTCACAGCTAGTAAACACCATACTGTACTGTGTGTGTGTGTGTGTGTGTGTGTGTGTGTGTGTGTGTGTGTGTGTGTGTGTGTGTGTGTGTGTGTGTGTGTGTGTGTGTGTGTGTGTGTGTTTGGTTCCCCTGCTGCTGGAGTGTGCCGGAGGTTCTGGTCACTGCCGAAGCTCGGGGGTCGCCGCCGTACTTTAGGCGATCTGTTCAGCCTGAGTTTTGGGCAAGGTGGAGAGAAAGTCCATGTGTTCTTCTCCTCCCTCATCACTTGTTTTTTTTCTTGCTTCCCCTGGTTGTGGCTGCATGCTGCATGAATGTAAATCAGTGTGACGTGTTTTATAATCACCGCTGCACTAGTGATGATGATGATGATGATGATGCTGCTGCATGATTCCTGAGTTCAGTTTTTTTCTCCTTTTTTTGAAGAATAAACAGAATTTAATATTTATAATGAAGTACTGAGGAAAGTCCTGTTACACACCGACATGTTTATTCCTCTTACACCACAACAAGTGACCAACTATTACTCTCTCCCTCCCTCTCTCCCTCCCTCCATCTCCCCCCTCCCTCCCTCCATCTCCCCCCTCCCTCCCTCCATCTCCCCCTCCATCTCCCCCTCCCTCTCTCCATCTCTCCCTCCCTCCATCTCTCCCCTCCCTCCATCTCCCCCTCCCCCCTCCCTCCATCTCCCCCTCCATCTCTCTCTCTCTCTCCAGCCCCCCCCTCTCCCTCCCTCTCTCTCTCTCCAGCCCCCCTCTCCCTCCCTCTCTCTCCCTCCATCCCTCCCTCTCTCTCTCTCGACATCTCATTAATATTAAGTGATAACATTATATAAATCCAGATGTGCAGCTGCACTACAGTCACTACGCTGCTGTTACAGAGGAATAATCAACACCTTCTGACCAATCAGAGCCCAGAACATGGTGCCACCATCGTGCACTTATTTACTTGTTTTTTTACTTTGTTTTAATAAACAATGAAACTAAAAAGTGTTTTGTTATAAAATTATTATTAATGATGAACTTTATGATCCTGGTCCTGAAAGAGCTTCTGATTTGTTTCTTTTCCCCAGAAGAGAAGTACATGGTGATTTATCCGTACGCGGCTCGTGATCAGGATGAAATCGACCTGGAGAAGGGAATGACGGTGGAGGTGATGGAGAAAAATCTGGAAGGCTGGTGGAAGATCAGGCAAAAAATCTGACTCTTTATTTATTAATTTATAGTTTGTAACTGATTATTCTACAGATTTCAGTTTCTTTAAGAAAATAAAAAAGGGAATAAACTGGACTCGAATCATTTTGACTTTAATATTTAATGTGTAGAAATATTTTTATTTTTGTGTGTTTTTTTAAATGCGATTTAAATATGAAATGATCAAATATTGAAATATTAATAGTATTATTTACTTTAAAAAGGTTTAATAGTGTGTGTGTGTGTGTGTGTGTGTGTAGGTATCAGGGAAAAGAAGGCTGGGCTCCGGCGTCATATTTAAAAAAATCTGATGCTTCAAGCCAAAAACTGTCGTCACACTCGAGCGCTAATGATCTGGACGGCGCGTGTAAACAACAGAGCAGCAACAAGGAGAATAAAGAGAACCAGAAAGAGAGATTCAGTCCATTTAGTGACAAGAAAAGTAGGTTCAGTTCATCAGGATTCACTAATCTGTGTTTGGTGACTATTATTTAATGGCTCTCTAACACAGACACACACAGACACACACACAGACAGACAGACACACACACAAACAAAGACAGACAGACACACAGACAGACACACACACAGACAGACACACACACGTTCCTAACAATGTTAAATGAATGTGGTAAATAAATAGAAATGAAAATGTTTATCTAATATTTTAATATTTCCTCTGATTTTTTTCATACACTAAGCAGCATTTTTAAGGTTTGTATAAAAGTGGAATCAGGTCTTTATTATTATTCTGAAAGTAACGTGTGTGATTTTAATAATCCTGCAGAAGCGGATGTGCGACAGCGACCTCCTCCTAGACGAGATCTCTCGATAGTAAGAACTTTCCTCAGCTGAATTTCTTTATTACATTTTTATATTACTAAAAATAAGAGGACGGATTTCTGTGACGGACCGAGAGAGCGGACGAGTGGAAAAGTCGTCACTTTCTCAACTTTAAGCTTCAGTTTGCACTGATGGACATTTCTTTGTCTGTCCGTATCCTTTTTTGTTCTTTAGCCCCGTGGGACGAACCTGCCAAAGCCACCGGTGCCCCCACAGGTGGAGGAAGAGTATTACACCATCGCTGACTTTCAGACCACCATCCCTGATGGAATCAGCTTTCAGGCTGGAATTAAGGTCGAGGTGAGACGCAAAAAATATAAAAATTCTTCTTTAATTTTTTAGATTGAAAAGTATAAAAAAAAGTTTCCATACTTTTCCTTCTGTCTCTTTTTCTTTTGCTCTATTTTATTCTCTCTCTCTCTCTGTGTAATAACTGGGGCGTCTCGTCCTCGTCTGTGTTTGTTGTTGATTCTGATCTTCACAGTTTCTCCATTTAAATGTTCTGATGTTCTTCTCAGCCCTATAAAGTAGACCATCAGGTGTCTGGGTGTTTATCCTGGTTTTCTTTGTCATTTGCTTCTTCAGGTTATTGAGAAGAACTCGAGTGGTTGGTGGTACATTCAAATAGAGGATAAAGAAGGTTGGGCTCCTGTCACCTTCTTGGATAAATACAAGAAGACCAGCAGCGCTTCCAGGCCCAATTTTTTAGCTCCTGTGCCTGGTGAATTGGCTCAGCTGAAGCTGGAGGACGGTTCTGTTAATAATAACACTGCAGAAGATACCTGGTCTAAACCTCTCCCAGACGAACCGTCTTCTACTGCCGACTTCGCCACTCGTCCCAAACTGAGAGACTGGAAGTACAACGCCACGAAGAACAACTCGCCTTTGTCCGGTCCGCTGCCTCCGGCCCCTTCTTTACCTCCAGCTGAGGAAAAGCCAGCTCTTCCTCCCAGGAGAGAGTCGATCAACAAGAGCCTGGAGTTGGAGGAGAAACTCAAAACAGACGTTTCTAAACCGCTTCCTCCCAAACCTCCAGCTCCTGGAGTCATTGTGCCCCTGGTTTCTCCCAAACCGGCACCGTTCAAACCCGAAAAGCCTCTGGAACCAAAGAAGGACGAGAAGAACAAGCCTCTGCACTTGAGGAATGAGATGGGGTTGGAATGTGGCCATAAGATTTCTGCCAAGGAAGTGAAGAAGTTCAACCTGAAGCCGGTGCCCAAGCAGCCGCCGAAGCCCAAATCCGAAAGCCAAGAAGAGAAAGTGGAATCCGTCAGTCCTCCACCTTTACTGAAACCAAAACCGGTCGTCAGACCGAAACCTCCACCAGCCGCAAAACCAGAACCGCCGAGCAAGAGCGAGCTCGATATCACAAACCTGAGGAGCAAGTTGCGTCCATCTAAACTTCCCGACACCGACTCCAGCCAGCAGAACGGAACTTCCAGTACTGGCGAACCCAAATGTCCACCCAAACAGCAAAACGGCCACAATTCTGTAGAAATCCCTAAACCGCAAACGCCTGGTCCTAAAGAGCCGCCTCAGAGGCCCAGCTCCGCCCCGAGACGACCTCCACCACCAAAGAAAACTTCAGAGCCGGAAAACAAACCGAGTTCCACAGAGATCAAAGCACCTCTGAAGGACATTCAGGAGAACAAGCCTGCCCATGCTTCTCAAACCCGACCACCGCCTCCAAAACCCAAAGCCACCGCATCTCCCACTCCCAAAGACAAAGAGAAGGAGGAATCTCCCAAGGTCAAGGTTCCGGTGCCTCCAAAACCGCCTGCGAAAGCTGATAAACTGCAGCCGCCGAGAGACAAACTCCCTCCTCTGATCAAAGATCCACCGAAGGAAGAGCATTTCTTAGCCGTAGCGGACTTCGAAGGAGACGATCAAACTCCAGGGTTTAAAGAAGGAGCCGTATTCGAGGTGCTCGAGAGGAACAGCACCGGTTGGTGGTTTTGCAAAAATATAAGCGATGGTTTAATGTCTGAGGGCTGGATCCCTTCCAATTACTTAACTAAGAAACACTAGGTACCTTTCACATAGCTCCCTTTTTTCATATCTATTTAATTAGTCCATGTTATTTATGGGGACTTTATACTCCAAGTCTCATTACATTCCATTCTTTTGTGAGTCAAACGTTCGTTTGCTCGCGTCACGTTTTTAACCGTCCCTTTTTTTAGGGACAATGGGTGGAATTTTTTTTTTATTTTGTTTTTATAATGAGACATTTCTTTGGGAGAAATCAACAACCGTCACACTGTTAATCCCATATAACTTTTTTCTATGCATGCTAACAAAACTCGTACTATTTTTTTATATTTATCTTTAGCGCTATAACAAACTCAGTATACGTACAAGTGACTTTTTGCCGCCTTCGTGCCATCTATCGTGCCTCGATATTATAATATTAACAATATTACTAATCAAGATTTCAGAGCTTCTAGACTTTAACAAAAACGTCTCTGTTCGAGTCCAATAAAGCGAAACGATTGTACAGGATCACGGATTAGAATCTCAGTCAGACGTTAACGTTCATTTCTCACAGGGACGAATTAGCTTTGCGCTACCGTGTGCTACTGTGACAACGCAGAAACCTTAATGAAAGTGTTTGAAATCCTAATCAGCATTTTTATGAACAGTTTATTATTTTTTCTTTTGCATATTTACACATTTTCAAGCCACATCTGGGTGATTTTTGCTGCAATGCTCCAACTTGCACTTTTTAACAACACGGATGCATCGATCACGATCACGGTGGAGTTTCTCCGCTACCTTTGCACATCAGGAACCGGAATAAAAACGTTCCCTTGAGTCCCTGATCGATACGTTTTTGTTTAAACATCAGTATCAGTGAGTAATAAACGTGTTTGTACGCCGCATGGAACCTAAAACCTTAGACGCGTCCCTCGTTTATTTTACTTTAAGTTCACAGATTTCACCGCTGTGACAGAACAGAAAGAGAAAAAAACCACGACGTCCGTTCGGTCGAGAAAAGAAGAAAACTTCTAAAAGAGAAGAACATCGATGAAATATCTTCGGTTCTGTTCAGCAGTCTTACGTTACTGACGACGGTGCTTACATTCAGTATTTTAAGATAGTTTTAGTGTTTAACGTGTAACAAGTTTAACGTGTGCGTGCTTGACTGGTTTCAAGTGTACTTTAGTGAGGAACATTACGTGTGTTTATTTTTATTTCCTTTTTGTAGACGACGTTACGTCGCTTTAAAGCGTAGACTTTTTTTTTCTGCTCGGTTTGTGTTTATCACCTGAGGACAGGGTTTAAAATGCTCAGTCACGCCTTCACAACGTTCAGCGTTTAAACTAATCGTATTAACACCAAAATTTTCCCAAAATGTACTGAGGGGAAAAATCTTGTAGGATTGATAAAGACTATAAGACTGACTTTTATTGTGTGATGTGCATCATATGTTTTTAGTCTATTTTTATAATACAACATGAACAGTGTCAGAAATTTCCAGATGTAAGTGAACAGATTTAAAGACGGTCGCCACTACATTAATGTTAGTTTATTAGGAAACACCCCACTACAAATGGTACATTCCATCAGTATTAAGTCACAAAGACTGATGTTTTTGACCAAAACAACTAAAGGAGGAGTTATTTTTGGTGTCTCGAGTCAGAACGGAAGAATTTAAACAGAACATTAGGAAATGGCTTTGACAGCTTATTAAACAGATGCAGCTAATAAAATGCCAACACAACACATTGGAAGCCAGAATTTTGGGATGGTCACGTGTTCTAACCCGCTGTAATAAACAGCTGAAATCCTGTTTAGAGCTTTGAAAAGGAAAAAGAAAGCTTTCATGAGCTGATGAATTTTGCAGAATGCACATGTTTCTGTAACCTGTAGCTCGTTCCATGTCAAGTGCAATTTCTTTTGTTTTTAATAAAACCTAATTAAACATTTCAGATCCCATCGGTTCGGTGTGTAAATTCTCTCCACATCATTACTGACGTGAACAAATAAAAGTAAGGAAAAAAGGAAATAAATAATAAAGTGGACTTTATTAGATTGCTGTACATCGACGGTTCCTTTCACACACAGGAGCCCTTTAAACCCTTTAGTTAAAATAAAAAATAATTCCCACAACAGAAGAAGAAGAAACAACAGTGCAGTCAGTCGGATCGTTTTCACAACATAAACTTTTGGGGTTGTAAAGTTCACTTAAATCTTCTCTCTAGCTGATTATCTGCGTCATAGAACAATAATTAAAGGAATAAATCAACAGTTGGTAAAGAATTTTGCATCAGGAGAATATTTTGAACTTGAAGTGTCAGTGCATAAAGTGTCAGTAAACAAAATAATAATAATAAATGTTTTTATATTGCTGTTAGATAAAAAACCTCCAAAAAAGTAATTTTTTTTTCCATTATTTAAAATAAATTGTTATTATAGAATATTAGAGAATAATCATTACATCTGAGCCCCAAAATAATTTTAATTTTTTTGTAATGTAACATTTAGAGTAAATATTTAACAATTTTTAGACCTCAATACAGATTAATAATATTAGAGACATAGAACATTTTTTGCCCTTGAAGGTTTTCCTCCAGACAACGATCCAAAAGAGGAACATCAACATTCCAACAAACATCTACATATTTAATTTTTTTGTTAGATATAAATTTTGTTAATATTTCCTTGTTAATATTTTGTGCATGTTATTTTTTTTTCTCCTTTTGTCAGTTTATATCCAGTGTCGTGCTTTACAGTAAATCAAAAACAAACAAATACAAGACAAATGACCGATTTTCTTCCTCGATGAAACCTAAAACTTCAGACAAACTAAACGTTTATTCAACATACAAACAGAACCTAAAGAACTCATGAATATTTGTGATTTAGATTTATATAAACAACAGAAAACATTTTGAAAGGGAACAGAAAAGAAACCCACTTTAAAACCTTCCTTCTGTCGTATTTGGCAACACGAAATATTTCCAGAATGTTTGTTATAAAAGTGATGATTTGAATATAAGCTGATAAAATAATCACACTGACCAGAAAAAGCAGTTGTAATAATAATAATAATAATAATAATAATAAATCCTGATTACTGGCTTTGGTGTGAACCTACAGTAAAGTGGCTTTATTATGGGTTTGTACTTTTAAATGTATTTATTTCCACCAGCTCAGAAAAAAAAATACTTAAGACTTATAAAATATATGTTTATATCTCTGATTCTTCATATTTGTTGTAGGTTTTAAGACCCATCGTGGATCCGTCACTCTTTATTCTATATTATTTAATAAATAAAAATAAAACAAATTATTTTTTTATACCACATACATTATGTGACTCCTGTACGAGCAAATGATCTACCTGGACCAGAGGAACACCATGATCGTGACCGGTAGATTGTGGTACGAGTCCTAAGTGGTGGACGAGTCTGTATACGGCAGGAATTTGGTGTATCTGTTTGGAGAGCTGGGGTTCACACACTCAGAGTCCTCGCTCATCCGGAAGAAGTTCTCCTGCTCACGCTTCTTCTGGTTCAGCTCGTCCTCCAGAGCCTGACAACATCATCAGCAGTTTATTAAACAGAAATAAACCAATTTATAGAAGAAAAAATAACAAATGTGTTGCTACATGAAATAATAACAATAACAACAACACCAACAATAATAATAAAAACAACAACAACAACAAACAAATCATAACAAGAAGAAGAAGCAGAGATTAAGGGGACTTTCTTCTCCACCCCTTAGCTACTTCACATCAGCTCTTATTTAGTGTTAGATTTGTAAAGTATCTATTACTTTTCCCATAATAAAGTCATCTCAAAGGTAAAGAAAGCACTATATAAAAAAAAGAAATATAATAATTAAATGTAAGCCGATGTGCAGTAATTGAGCTACAGACATGAACACTAGCAACACATGAAAAGTTATTTGGCCCAAACGGTGATTTATTCTCCTATTTTCTCCAACTTAAGCACCGCTGAGGGTTTGTTTATGTTCCATGTTGGAGCTTAAAGATCTCAGACAACGTATCAGAGATAAAATCCAAACCTTTTTGCGGGGTTGCAGCTGCGCTCTCCATTCCTTCAGCAGATGGTTGTGATGCTCGTCCAGTGCTTTCAGCCTGTGAGTCTCGTTTTCCACCAACAGGTGACATTTCTCGTTCTGAAGAAAGAAATGCAACAGAGCTGATAAATCTGAGTGAAGGAATAAGAATCCAAGCTGGATTCCTTCAGTCTTCTTCAGCTCATTATGTTACACGTTCCCAAAGTTTAGTTAAACGCTAAACAATAAAATAAAAATAAAGTGAAAATGCAGTAACAGCAGTTTGGTTGGAGCTGATTCAGGTTTGATTTGTCAGATACACGACCTACAACATGTAAAATAATATCACCAACTGTCATGTTGGAATATTCAAGAGAACAATGGATTATAAAAGTATGTGTGTGTGTATGTATGTGTATGTGTGTGTGTTTGTGTGTGCATGGATGTGTATGCATGTGTATGTGTATGTGTATGTGTGTGTGTGTGTGTGTGTGTGTGTGTGTATGTGTGTGTGTGTGTATGCGTGTGTGTATGTGTGTGTATGTATATGTGTGTATGTGTGTGTATGTGTGTGTGTGTGTGTGTATGTGTGTGTGTGTGTGTATGTGTGTGTATGTGTGTGTGTATGTATATGTGTGTGTGTGTATGTGTGTGTGTATGTATGTGTGTATGTGTGTGTATGTGTGTGTATGTGTGTGTGTGTATGTGTGTGTATATGCATGTGTGTGCGTGTGTGAGCGTGTGTGTGTGAGAGAGAGATGGCGTTACACACCTGTAGTTGCTGGAGTTCTCGGAGGTTGCTGTCACACTGCCCGATCATATCTCTCATTTGGTTCTCATGTTTTTGTTGCTGATGGAGCCGCTCCACCTTCTGCCGCTTCTCCTCCTGCCTGGAAAACTACACACACTTTGCTGTCAAATTTATGGATGAAATATTAAAAAGAGATGTTCTTTGGCCTAAAGATTCAGGTTAAATTTCACACTGACTGCGAGAAACCAAAGTGAATTGTAAGGAGAATAAATGTAACGCCGACCTGTTTGATCTTCTCGCGGTCTTCTGCGCCGCTGCCTGAAGAATTAATGCGCAGACTCTTCTTAAACATGGCCATGCGAGTTTTGGCTTCACTGCGCTGGATCTTCGGCAGTCTGTTCTTCTCCTGCTGCTGTCCTACTTTAAGCAGCTCGATCATACGCTGGTTATAACAGTTCATGTGCTCTTGTTCCTATAAAAACACACACACACACACTTTACTATAACATACTGAGTTAACACACGTTTAATTATTTTATAGTAATAAATATAAATATACAACAAAATAAACAACAAATTTGTAGTCGTTTGTTTATCATTATTTCTATTTCACTTCTGTAAAAATGAATAAAGACAAACTCAACTGACTCGTTCCACGTTAGATAACCGTTAATATAAACCTGTAATATATAACGCTGCCCTGTGGAATAAACCATTATTACTGCGTAGTGTGTGTGTGTGTGTGTGTGTGTGTGTGTGTAAAGCCAAGACCTTCTCATGTTTTTTCAGTAGCTGGTGTCTCTGCAGGAAGTACTGATCCTTCAGCTGCTGTTTGAGGAGCTGCCATCTCTCATGCAGGTTTTTCTCCTCCAGTTCCCAGATCACTCCTTCCTTCTCTAAACATCACACAACACAACAAACTGTCTTATAATCTGTACACTGTCAGAGAGAGAGAGAGAGAGAGAGAGAGAGAGAGAGAGAGAGAGAGAGAGAGAGAGAGAGAGAGAGAGAGAGAGGGAGAGGGAGAGAGAGACAGACAGAGAGAGACAGAGAGAGAGAGAGAGAAACAGAGAGAGAGAGAGAGAGAGACCGACAGAGAGAGAGAGAGAGAGAAACAGAGAGAGAGAGAGAGAGAGACCGACAGAGAGAGAGAGAGAGAGAAACAGAGAGAGAGAGAGAGAGAAACACACACCTCTGATCAGTTGCTGTTTCTTCTCGAGACATTGGCGCTCTGTTTCTGCGATCTCCATCTTGTTACGAGCGATGATGCTATTTAATGTTGAGTCCAGATAATTTTTCTGTTCTGCTTTAAACTGTTCCTCCTGTCAATCACACACACACACACACACACACACTGTTGATAAATAAAAGCAGCTCTGACTATACTGCGTACTGCAGTGAATTATTTTATACTTTTTTAGTTTTAATATTATTTGATCATTAATAGAATAATTATTATCCTTAATAATTCTTATCCCTTTCTTTCATTATTTCTTTTGTAATTCCTTTCTACATTTCTTTCTCTTACCTCAGAAATCTTTGTCATCTGGAACTCGTTCATGCGGATTTTTAAACTCTCCTTCCTC
>NC_083476.1:677500-707500 GCF_030014155.1 Tachysurus vachellii
CAAACAGATGGACATTTGTTTTGATTGCACGTGAGAGAGCTTTAACACGCTGGTGTATAAAAGTGTGTTAGAGTCTAACAGGTTATAACAGGTTATATCTATGACATAAAGAGATATTAAACAGTGTGCAGACTGTAATGCATTTCAACCCCAGTGTGTTTCATTCCATTAGGTTCCGTTTGTTTATACCCCCCCAACACACACACACACACACACACACACACACACACACTCCCCTGTGCATTAATGTGTCTCACTGAAAGGACGTGAAGTCAAACAGGACACCAAAAATAGATTTACTCAGAGTTCTGAGTCAGGCAAGAGAAAAGAATAGATGAAGAGGACGAGGGAAAATGGAAGGGAAATAAAATGGAGAGAATGAAAGAAGAGAGAAGAAACAACTCTGATTGTTGAACACAAAGATAGATCTGTAACGGGGTGTGTGGGAACTTCACATCTGCTTTATAATACATGTAATAAACAATATAATATACTTACTCTGTATTATGTGTGTGTGTGTGTGTGTGTGTGTGTGTGTGTGTGTGTGTACCTGAGGAATCGCATCTCCTCATCCTTCTTCTCATCTTCACCAATGATCTTGGACGTGGTGACGCTCACCTGCACACCTTCCACTACAAACTTACGGGTGCGCTTCAGAGTGCGTCGGAAAAGTCGAGCATCCTGCGTAAAAACAGAAGGAAAGACTGAAGCTGTTTTTCATGTAATATAGAAGCGGTGTTACATAAAAGGCCGCCTTTTATTAGTGTTACAGTGTTGATATACTGTTTGGACAGCATTGTGCACACACACACACACGCGCACGCGCACACACACACACACATTTCACTCTCTCATTAAGTTTTACTGTCTGTATCTCGGTCTGTTTTTCTCTCCCTCCCTCTATCCTTTTGCTTGTTTTCCAATCCATTTCTCCCAAATGCCTTTCTCTGTTTTAAACTCTGCCTACAATGTGTGTTCATTGTTGGTGTGTGTGTGTGTTCCTGGAGTACTTTCCAGAGTATTCTTCTGTACTAAGTGCATCAGTAGCATTGTATACACACACACACACACACACACACACCCTTTGTTCTACTCTATTATTGCCTTTCATTCTTTTCACTGAGTGTATAGATATGAAATCAGTTGTTTGAAACAGTCTCCACAAACTGTTTACTCACAAACACACACTATCTTTTTCACTCTCTCTTTACTAGCATAACTGTCCATACAATTGGACAAAAGAATCCATATTCTCTTTCTTTGTCCCTCTTGTGTTTGTTTGCCTGACTGTTTCTCTACGGCCATCAGTTTGTCTGTCTGTCTCTCAGTTTGCTTACAGTGGACTTATTTAAACAGCGGCATGTTGTGTGTTTATTCAGCTGCTTCTACAGTCTTGTAGCTTCCAGCACTGAAGTGACAACGAGAGAGAGAGAGAGAGAGAGAGAGAGAGAGAGAGAGAGAGAGACAGAGACACACACACAGAGACACAGCGAGACAGAGAGAGAGAGAGAGAGAGACAGAGACACACACACAGAGACACAGCGAGACAGAGAGAGAGAGAGAACACTTCCTGATCTGTTGCATGAGGTTTCCTACAATTGCAGTTTGTATGATATAAAAATTTCATAAGTTTGTAATAATTTTTTATAAGTTTCATAAGTTTGTAATAATATTCTGATATTATTGCAGCTATAATTCACAGGTTTATATTAACTTGCTCCCTGGAAACCATTATTGTTTCCATAGTAACGCCACTTCATTCGCAGGTACGATGGACACTGCAAATAGTAAGCGGATGGCTGTTGAACATGTATGGAAGGAGTCTCCAGTGTCAGAACCCCGGGACTGAGGAGTTTATAATTCTGTGCAGTTTCACTGTAAATTCTTTTTTTAGTCGTATTAATTTCAAAAGATAGAATAAAGCAACTGTCTATAGCAGATTTTTATTAATACATTAAACCCCACACACACACACACACAGACACACACACAGACACACCACAGACACACCACAGACACACCACAGACACACCACAGACACACCACAGACACACCACAGACACACCACAGACACACCACAGACACTTACCTGTGCACTGCCAGAGCCACTATCTCTATGCCCCATGGAGCACAGGCTGATGTCGAGACTCTCTGACGCCTGACTCCCTGAGCGGCATTTGTTCTGTTCCCCATTAGCATGAGGCAGAACGTCTGGTTCCTGTTCCGCCGCCTGTGGTCGCTTTTCACACACGCTTTCACTCCGCACCACCAGGGGGAGATCTGGTGTTACGTGCTCATTCTCAGCTTTGCCCTCTTGCCCCTCTTGGTCTTCCAGCTGTGGTGTTTTGAGGACAGGGGGCGGTGAAGCTGGCAACTCACACTCATATTCCAGAGACTCCACCCCTTTTCCTTCTTCCTCGGACGTCGGCGTGCTTTTACCGTCCTCAATCCCAGAATCAGAGCTGGAAGGTTTGTCTCGATCCTCATCTGAATGCTTTTTCTCCAGTTTCAGGGGCTCTGAGTCGACGGGACTCTCAGGGAGAGGCGTGTGGTCACCTTCTAAACTGGTCTGACTCGTCTCTGAAGGATCTTTTCCTGGAGGCTGCAGGAATAAATAAATTTAACTTGGGTTAAATCTAGAAGTGGAGCGGACAAGTTTTAAAAAGGGTTTTTAATACATCTAATGTAGTAAAAAAAAAACAAAAAAAAAACACTCAAGCTTTAATTTTTTTATTTGACAAACTATCAACTTTCCATCATAAATTAATTCACATTCCTTGTCATTTTTCAATAAAAATAAAATTCAAAAATGGCCTTTATTTTTTAAGAGCTTAAAATTTCCAAAACTTCAGACCTCTTGCAGCAAAAGCATCCAATTTAAAGTCTAGATTTTTATTCCTACATACACTTCATTTTCTTCCTGATTTTTCGAACCCCTTGTTTTAATCTGACCATAAACAGCTGTTTAAACGACTTTAAGGACATTTAATAAGCCAAATTAATCATTACACTTTTTATTAGAAACAAGTGAGAGAAAAAAAAAAGTGTTGCCATTGTGTTATTTTGTGTGTAAGTCAAGGTTATAGCAGAATGAAATGTCAGGGAGATTTAAAATAGAGCTTTATAAAGAGACGCCAAGTTGGGTGGGACAGTGAGTACTAAGTCAGCCAGAATAGGTTACAGGAAGTGTTACACAATGAGAGAGAGAGACGGAGAGAGAGAGAGAGAGAGAGAGAGAGAGAGAGAGAGAGAGAGAGAGAGAGAGAGAGAGCGCAAGAGAGAAAGACAGAGAGAGAGAGAGAGAGAGAGAGAGAGAGAGAGAGAGAGAGAGAGAGAGAGAGAGAGAGAGAGAGAGAGAGAGAGAGAGAGAGAGAGGGAGAGAGAGAGAGAGCAAGAGAGAGAGAGAGAGAGACAGAGACAGAGAGCAAGAGAGAGAGAGAGAGAGAGAGAGAGAGAGAGAGAGACAGACAGATAGAGAGAGACAGAGAGACAGAGAGAGAGAGAGAGAGAGAGAGACAGAGAGAGAGACAGAGAGACAGAGATAAAGAGACAGAGATAAAGAGACAGAGATAAAGAGACAGAGAGAGAGAGAGAGAGACAGAGAGAGACAGACAGAGTGAGAGAAAGACAGAGATAAAGAGACAGAGAGAGAGAAAGAGACAAAGAGAGACACAGAGAGAGACAAAGAGAGACACAGAGAGAGACAGAGACAGAGAGAGACAGGGAGAAGGAGACAAAGAGAGAGACAGAGCATTTTTTCCTAATTTATTTTACACACTTCTTTAAATTTCCCCACTGCTCTTGTCGATATAACAAGTAGAAAACAAATCCTAATCTGACTTTAACCTAATTTCTAATTCAGCACTTCCCCAGTCAGCATCCTATAAAGAAATTGTAATCAGAAACCATGAGTCCTGTAGGTATGAGACATCTCATTAGATCTTCCAGCCGTTAAGACATGAAGTTCCTACGTACAGGTTTAAAGCTTTGTCCCAGCTGATGCAGCAAACCCTGGAATTAAAGTACATCTGGAATGTAGACCACTGAATATCAGCTGTTGAGCCTGATTCCATCCAGATGTTTTATTTATTTTGGCTCCTGTAACTTCATTTGGAACAAAGACCTGTATGTGTGTGTGTGTGTGTGTGTGTGTGTGTGTGTGTGTGTGTGTAGCAACAGAAAAAGAAAAACACTTACAGCTGTGATTTCGTGATTCTCGTCCTCGTCCCCTTCCTCATTGCTGTCCTCTTCTAGCTCGTCCATCACTTCAGCTTTAGCCTCAGCCACCAGCTCCATTAGGGGCCGATTTGTGTTCACCGAGCTCACAAAGGGATGCTGAGAGACACAAAGAGGCAAAGAGGACACAAAGGGGACACAAAGGGGACAGGGTTTATAACAGGAACATAGTCAATGTCCCAAACCACAGCCTACACACGTGGCCTCATCCCAAATGCTGATCTACCGTCCAGCTGAAATTCCAAATCACTCTCACGTGTAGTCTAGAAAGAAACTTCTAGTCAAATAGCACTACTGTGTCTGTGTGTGTGTGTGTGTGTGTGTGTGTGTGTGTGTGTGTGTGTGTGTGTTGAGCAGAAAACATTATTGTGATCATTAGCAGTGAACAAACACTGGTGACAGCATGTGAGCAGATCCTCTAAGAATTTATAAAAGGTTTAATAAAGTCAAAACACACAATTGTCCATAACACGCTGTCAGAGATTGCCTCGGGTCAGCAGATTTAACTCAAGGTGTGATAAAAAAAATAGAAGAAAAAAACAACAACAACAACAACAACAAGGCTCAGTTGGTACACAGGTAGGATGGAGAGGAACTCACACAAACACACACACACACACACAAAAAGCTGTGAAAGCAGAAGTGTAGCGGAGAGAGGGAAAATAATGTGCATTCATTATTCATCCCTTCTGCACGCGGGCTAATTGAATGAGTCCAGCTGGCGAAGGTGAAGCTCATGTACGAGCGAGAGAGGAACATAATGAGACCCACAGGAACCCTGAATAAAGGTACCCAGGAATATAAGATCATCAGGGATCCAAGTCTCCATCAGGCAAACGATTAGAGTTATTTCATTTTGTTGATTTCTTTAACTTTAGTTTTCAGAACTGCAAATTTATCTTCTAATAGGAATCATTTGTCACCGGTTTAATGGCTGCTGTTTACATGTTGAGAGGAAACCGCATGATCACTTCCTGTTAGCCTTCTACTGCTTTCTGAAACCTCAATCTAAGCCACTGCTTCTTGGCTTCCAAATTAAGATGTATTTATCTCTTCTCTGGCATGAAAGGAGCTCTTCTTCAGTTCTCCATCTGAAGCTAATGTAGCTAACAAGTAATAAAGGTTAATAAACTGGCAATAAACTGTTTGTTATAATATTCTGCTCTCAGCTTTGTTTATTACTGACTGAAGCAACAAGCCACCGGATCTCATGTGTTAACATGTGGAACACGGTGACGACAAAAGTCTGACACAATACCTTCACGTTTACACACACACACACACACACACACACACACACACACTTACCATCTGTTATCCTACCCCACACAGTCCTGTTAACGCTCTACCTTTACACACACACACACACACACACACTGTCTGTTTCAGACAGTACATACACTCATCTCTTGTGTATGATAAACACTGTGGTGTTAACAGTAACTGTACCTCTTTACTCCACCTCACTCACTTTATGCTTGTAATATGAACAAAACAAATCAAAAAGTGGAGAAAAAAAAAAAAAAAAAAAAAAACGGTGAAAGATTTCTGATATAAAAACGAGAAAAATCCAGTCTAAGTGTTTCCTTTCATCTTTCCCTCCTCCTCAGAGCCAAAATATGCAAATTACCGTCATTCCTTCCATGATCCGAACCTAAACAGGAAGTGATGATGCCCACTGTAACTGAACCCAAACTGGTGTCTGGGACTTAAGCATATTGAACTCATTCACTACCTTCTTACACACTCGTACACTGCTGTATGGGTGTGTGTAATAGCACCTCAGTATAAAGGGAGTAACACAACACACACTCACCTCGAGGAGCTGAGAGGCCTGTGGACGTGACTCGGGATTCTTATCCAGTGCTCGCTTCAGGAAATCCTTAAAGTTGTCTGACCTAAGACACACACACGCACGCACAGACACACACACACACGCACGCACAGACACACGCACGCACAGACACACGCACGCACAGACACAAAGACACAGACAGACACACACACACAGACAGACACACACAGACAGACAGACACAGACAGACAGACACAGACAGACAGACACAGACAGACAGACAGACACACACACACAGACAGACACACACACACAGACACACACAGACACAGACAGACACAGACAGACACAGACAGACAGACAGACAGACACACACACACAGACACACACAGACACACACAGACACACACAGACACACACAGACACACACAGACACACACAGACACACACAGACACACAGAGAGAGAGAGAGAGAAGGATGCAGATGTTTGTGCATTATGCTGCTTGTGAGATTTGCTCTTTCTCGCATAAAACCTTTCCGTCTGTTTCTCCTTTTAAGCTAAAGCTTTAAAACTAAAGAATAGATCCAGTGCCACAATGTGTACATGTGTGTGTGTGTGTGTTATTTTATAGACAAATCCCAAATAGTCTTTTAGTATTAAATGCATGAAAACCAAGTTATAAAGCGGAGTTGTGATGTCATGATGGTTAGCTAATGCTAACTACATAACAAACCAGTTGTGTTATTCAGCTCCTCCGACTGCACGTGTGACCTCTGTGTTTCTGGGTGTCTCACCATTTGGACGGCTGATCCAGCGTAGGAGGATCAGACTTGGCGATTTTCAGCAACACTCTCATGGGGTTGAGTTCATGGTGCGGAGGTTCGATCTGAGCCAGCTCGATCAGCGTTATTCCCAACGACCAGATGTCCGCTTTGTAATCGTACGGCGCGTCCTTCGCGGTCTCACACATCACCACCTCAGGAGCCATCCTGAACAGACACAGGGTTGATGTTTAATACACAGCATGGGCCGATAATACTAAAAATATCAACAGAAGAAGAAGAGAAACAAAAAGACGTAGAAGACAAAAGCACAGAACAGAGACAAGGAAGAGAAAAAAGAGGTAGAAAAAGAAAAAGATTATGAATATGTAATTGTCCTTTATTCTTTAGCTGCTTAGTTTAAATACAAGCACAAATGTTTAGAATTATTTTTAGTTAATTAGCTCTAGACTAATATTAACAGTAGACGTTTGCTAACTAGACGAAACTATAGCAGGCTAGTCAGTATATTGTGTAATCATACATTCACTCTCTTATCCAGAGCGACGTACAAAAGTGCTTTTAAATCTCTGCATTTAAAGATCACTGAAGACATTAACTCTGGGTCACTAGGCTAGAGACTTAAGATACCATGAGTCTAAAACACTGTTCAAAGGTTTCACACACACACACACACACACACACACACACACACACACACACACACACACACACACACACACACACACACACACACACACACACACACACACACACACACACACACACACACACACACACACACACACACACACACACACACACACACACACACACACACACACACACACACACACACACACACACACACACAAAACAGGGGAGAAAGCGCTAGTTCAAGTATTTCATGAAGAAGTAGGTCTATAACCTTCGTTTGAAAATAACCAGTGACTCAGCTGTTCGGACCTTTAGGGGAAGTTTATTCCACCACCTCGGGGCAGAACAGAACAGAGTCTTGTAGTAAACTTCCCTCTTACCCTGAGAGATGGTGGGACCAGTGGTTCAGTGCTGTAGATACATACTGTGTATCATGGTCATGTCCTGGTCTATCACAATATAGTATTTTTACCATATTGCTCACCTCTAGAAGATAGAACAGTCACTTGGCAACTAGATTATAAAAAGTAAAAAAAAATTAAATATCTGAGTATTGCATATTGCATATTAATTAGTTTTCCAGCTAGACGTCTTAAATAGACTAAAGTGTTTCAAGCAATTTAGTCTAATCACCATGATCAGACACTTTTTTTTTTTTAACACCCATCATATAATAATCTATACTGATTTCTCTCTCCTCTTCTGTTATTTTTTCTTTCTCCGCTGGACCAAAGGTACACAGCTGCTTTTTTCCAGGAATCAGAGATCAGATTGCACAACATCTGTCAATCAGTGTTTAAACTGAAACGTTCCTTCAAAGTGAAACGATATACCTGGGGCACATGTTTGTGTTTTATTTTTATAAGTTTAGATTTAAATGTTTAATACATCAGGGAGGCTTTTAGTCCTGTGACTTTTTTTTTTGCTGAAGCGTACAAGAGTTCGTGTGAAAGGACATCGAGTTGGAAGTGCAAACGTTATCAGACAACACGACGAGCAACACGTGAAACAGGAAGGTCAACAAGCAGCAGCGGTTTAAAAAGAAAAGCCGAGGTCAGTGTCGCTGTGAGACGCATCGTAAACACAGATACGGTGTAACACACTATAACGGCACTCACCAGTACGGTGTCCCGATGAAAGAGTCTCTCCTTTGCAGAGTTTTGGTGTTTTTCGCCGACACGCCAAAATCAGCTGGGGGAGGGGTTTAAAAAGTATAAATAGAATAAAGTTTGAGATCGAGGCATGAGACAGAAATATCCCATAAAAATAGATCACATAATCTTAACCCGAATGATGGGAATAACACTGTATGACAAGCAAAATTACCTGCGATTTATTCAAGTTTATCATTCATTCATTCATTCATTCATTCATTCATTCATTCATCTTCTACCGCTTATCCGAACTACCTCGGGTCACGGGGAGCCTGTGCCCATCTCAGGCGTCATCGGGCATCAAGACAGGATACACCCTGGACGGAGTGCCAACCCATCACAGGGCACACACACACACACACACTCTCATTCACTCACGCAATCACACACTACGGACAATTAGTTCTCACACGGGGAGAACATGCAAACTCCACACACACAAGGCGGAGGTGGGAATCGAACCCTGACCCTGGAGGTGTGAGGCCAACGTGCTAACCACTAAACCACCGTGACCCCTCAAGTTTATCAATTTATCTTAAATATTTCATTCTAAAAAAAATGAAGGTGAGTTGCTAAATTTATTCAATATACATGATGAAATCATAGCGCAGTGTTGTTTGTAGCAGGAGTGTGTGGCTTTAAGCTCGTTGCACTGTTCGAGTTTGTGATTGTGGAAACAGAACTTGTTTTGTTCTACTGCTCTTGGCCTGACATTTTAAAAAGCCATTAACGTGAGCGTATCACTTCGGCCCGTTACGGCTGCGTCTCAAACCGTATCAGTGAACACGGTTTTGTCTTTAGGCTGAAATTCAACCCTGAAGCAAGAACAGTGATGAAAATTATATCGGTGTTGTCGAGCTTACGGTCGAGCTACACTGTGTGCTGAATATTATCATGGAACAGCTTGACACGTCTGTATTGTTACTCATCCACACAGAGCAAGTTCAGTTCAAAAAAAGTCAATAAGGTCTAAAAAAAAAAAATAATAATAAGTGTGAACTTTTCTGTCCTCAAGATTGGAGGCTCCTTCCATAAATCTTAAATAAATTGTTTATAATTTAATCATCAGTGGAGCATCTGCTACATATAAAATGTGTACGATATAAACCTGTAATAGCATCTTTGATAATAATGATATTATTATTATTATTATTATTATTATCACCAACAGAAATAGTAATATACAGACCGAGTTTGATGTCTCCATCCAGCATGAGCAGGATGTTTCCTGCCTTCAGGTCTCGGTGGATGATTTTCATACTATGCAGGTAAACCAGAGCCTCAAGCATCTGCTTACAGACCACCTGAATCTGCTTCTCGGTCAAACCTCGCTCCAACTCTGAGACAAAAAAAAAAAGAAAACGGCAATTTACTGTACAAATCACAAGAAGTCTGCCTGAGAGTAAACATATGAGGACATAAAATTAAATACAGGAAATAAGAGCATGAATAACTCCTTAGTCCTGGGTGATGAAGAGACACTACACACTAAATCTACTGATCATGAATGAAAGCCTGTATAAATAAAGTGAATATTCCTGTAAACGGAGCCAGAAAAATTCCTCAAAAGCTGCTATTCAAGTTTCCAGCCGTGGCCGATGTACAGGACGGAGTCAGATGAAGGCTGTATTTGCACAGCATGTTTTGACAGCCATGATGTTTATTTAAAGGCTTTAGCAAGCCAAAATTACAGAAAAACAAAAAGTGTTTAGTTCAACATAAAAATATATTTTAATAAACGCTCCATCGCTCCATCTACAGGTGGATCTGCTCTGCTGAAAACGTCTGTGTTGGAGGATGAAGATAACGACATTTATAAAGATCAACGACGACGGATAAAATATCAAACTCTTTAAAAGTTCATGTTAAATTACAGTAATGCTCTTAATTATCTTCTATTTTCCTGAACCATGTTACAAAAGAGTGTAAATTTACTGTTCATAAAAAGATAATAAAAGAATACAGTTGTGATTACCTAGCATGATGGCATCTACAGCTCCACCAGGGCAAAACTCGATCATAATCTGTGTGTGTGAGAGAGAGAGAGAGAGAGAGAGAGAGAGAGAGAGACAGACAGACAGAGAGAGAGAGACAGACAGACAGAGAGAGAGAGACAGACAGACAGAGAGAGAGACAGAGATCAGTAATGCAACACTTATGAAATGACTTTCATTCCACACCCATTTTTAATGCCTCACCTATTTGCCCTCAATTACATATTTGTGAGATATTTTTTCATTACATTTGCTTTATGAACCAAGTTCTCAGTTGCATCATAGCAGCTATAAAGAATCACTGTGTCACCAGAGACCTGCACTACTGTCAGGGCCGCTGTAGTAGAAAATTAATCAACACCTTCTTATCAATCACAATCCAGAACTCAAAGAGAACATTAATGATTCTAAAGGAGTCTTAAGGGGACTTTTATTTTGAAGAGACATTTCTGAGCCGTGGGTCATGACTCGACTTCCTTGACTCTTGCTGACACCAATGTGTGTCTCTCTCTAGTTTCCAACACATCTTAATATTGACCTTATATGCAGCAGTGTGTGTGTGTGTGTGTGTGTGTGTGTGTGTGTGTGTGTGTGTGTACCTTATATACAGAACTGTGACCCACAGAGCGATTTTATTATCAATATGGTAACTTATAAACAGCACAAACTACTAAACATTAGATTATCGGAATCTGAGAGTTTCAAACTGAATACTTCAGATTGTTCGGAGCGGAGGTGGAATTTTTAACGTCAGTATGAATAAAGGCCATTTAGCTTTCCGACGACTCGGAGGAAGAGAACAAACTCTCATTCTTCTCTTCCTTCATCACTCCATTCAGATAAAGGCCACTGAGTCGCTGCAGGGTGACGTCTTAAAATCCTATCACACCAAACTCACGACAGGAAAATGCACATTTAGCACACACTTCTACACGTTACTACACACTTCTACACGTTACTACACACTTCTACACGTTACTACACACTTCTACACGTTACTACACACTTCTACACGTTACTACACACTTCTACACGTTACTACACACTTCTACACGTTACTACACACTTCTACACGTTACTACACACTTCTACACGTTACTACACACTTCTACACGTTACTACACACTTCTACACGTTACTACACACTTCTGCAGAGTGCCACATGTGACATTTCACTTCAGTTTACCTTTTCAAATTTCTCATATTATACTTTTATCATTTTAATATTTGCAAAATCAACTTAATTTAGTGCATTTAAAATTAATTTGCTGTTTACCTTTTTCTCTCTATACACCAGGCTTAAAAACAACAAGCTGGCATTTAATAGTGTTTCTTATCTCCCTCCTCCCCCTCCCCCCCAATCGCTTCACTGGTTTTCTTTCCTGCTCAGATTCATGTAATATTCTGGATGACATAAATGCCACTAAACTGAGGTCACAGTGAGGAAGGCAGTACAACCGGTACACACACACACACACAGAGAGAGAGAGAGAGAGAGAGAGAGAGAGAGAGAGAAAGATGTTACATTCTTCAAGCAAAACAAAAACTGGTTGGACAGGAAAGAAGAGACCAGACAATTTGGCGAGTTAGTTTCTAGCACACCAGAGTAAGAGCCAAAACTGAATTCAACACGCAAACTACTCACAGAAGAAAAACACACACTCGCACCGTTGATGTTCATCAGTGGGGTACAATAGGGAATCAGCCCTCTTCCACATACACGAGTGCTCAGACACACGTGACAGAAGGCAGAGAGCATCACAGGTTCATGGACCTGCTGTCAGGATGCAAACTTGCCGTCACTGTCGCCACTCAGCAGCCGGTGATATTTTTACTTTACTGCTACGGCTTCATGAGTCCACATAACCACATAGCCGTGTACATATCAAACCTACGCATCGAATCATGAATCAATTAGTCTTCACACTTAAACTAAATTTACTTGTGCACAGAACACAGCTGATGAACCGGAGCTTGAATCGCTCGATGCACTGGTTCTGGCTCACAGAACATGACTTATGGGTTTATGGTCCTATTTTTACAATAATCACTAAAAACAAAATGTTGTTGTGTTTTTCAATTTGTTGTTGTGGCTAAATCACTTTTAAGAAAAGAGGTATAAGGGATGTAAAATCTACACGAGTGGAAATAGACAGTCAGTAAGGTTAGCAAAAGATTCCTTTACAACATCTCAACCGATCGTGTGTGTTTTCATTATTTTTTGGCCGAGTGCCGCATTCACGCCCAAACACACAGGATTTTTATGTCAAAGCACAGAATTGTTTCAGCAACCAAGTGTTTAAGGGCTTGGAGTGTGTGTGTGTGTGTGTGTGTGTGTGTGTGTGTGTGTGTGTGTGTGTATATATATATACAGGGAGTGCAGAATTATTAGGGAAGTTGTATTTTTGAGGATTAATTTTATTATTGAACAACAACCATGTTCTCAATGAACCCAAAAAACTCATTAATAGCAAAGCTGAATATTTTTGGAAGTAGTTTTTAGTTTGTTTGTAGTTTTAGCTATTTTAGGAGGATATCTGTGTGTGCAGGTGACTATTACTGTGCATAATTATTAGGCAACTTAACAAAAAACAAATATATACCCATTTCAATTATTTATTTTCACCAGTGAAACCAATATTACATCTCAACATTCACTAATATACATTTCTGACATTCAAAAACAAAACAAAAACAAATCAGTGACCAATATAGCCACCTTTCTTTGCAAGGACACTCAAAAGCCTGCCATCCATGGATTCTGTCAGTGTTTTGATCTGTTCACCGTCAACATTGCGTGCAGCAGCAACCACAGCCTCCCAGACACTCTTCAGAGAGGTGTACTGTTTTCCCTCCTTGTAAATCTCACATTTGATGATGGACCACAGGTTCTCTATGGGGTTCAGATCAGGTGAACAAGGAGGCCATGTCATTAGTTTTTCTTCTTTTAGACCCTTTCTTGCCAGCCAGGCTGTGGAGTACTTGGACGCGTGTGATGGAGCATTGTCCTGCATGAAAATCATGTTTTTCTTGAAGGATGCAGACTTCTTCCTGTACCACTGCTTGAAGAAGGTGTCTTCCAGAAACTGGCAGTAGGACTGGGAGTTGAGCTTGACCCCATCCTCAACCCGAAAAGGCCCCACAAGCTCATCTTTGATGATACCAGCCCAAACCAGTACTCCACCTCCACCTTGCTGGCGTCTCAGTCGGACTGGAGCTCTCTGCCCTTTACCGATCCAGCCACGAGCCCATCCATCTGGCCCATCAAGACTCACTCTCATTTCATCAGTCCATAAAACCTTAGAAAAATCAGTCTTCAGATATTTCTTGGCCCAGTCTTGACGTTTCAGCTTGTGTGTCTTGTTCAGTGGTGGTCGTTTTTCAGCCTTTCTTACCTTGGCCATGTCTCTGAGTATTGCACACCTTGTGCTTTTGGGCACTCCAGTGATGTTGCAGCTCTGAAATATGGCAAAACTGGTGGCAAGTGGCATCTTGGCAGCTGCACGCTTGACTTTTCTCAGTTCATGGGCAGTTATTTTGCGCCTTGGTTTTTCCACACGCTTCTTGCGACCCTGTTGACTATTTTGAATGAAACGCTTGATTGTTCGATGATCACGCTTCAGAAGCTTGGCAATTTTAAGAGTGCTGCATCCCTCTGCAAGATATCTCACTATTTTTGACTTTTCGGAGCCTGTCAAGTCCTTCTTTTGACCCATTTTGCCAAAGGAAAGGAAGTTGCCTAATAATTATGCACACCTGATATAGGGTGTAGATGTCATTAGACCACACCCCTTCTCATTACAGAGATGCACATCACCTAATATGCTTAATTGGTTGTAGGCTTTCGAGCCTATACAGCTTGGAGTAAGACAACATGCATAAAGAGGATGATGTGGTCAAAATACTCATTTGCCTAATAATTCTGCACTCCCTGTATATATAAATAACACAATCAGACTATCAACCTGGAAAGAACATAAAACTAAAACAAAGTCCACAGAAAATACATTTAACTGGCTCTAAAAATAAGATCTAAAATATTTACCTCACAAATCCTCGATAAAGTTACACAATATAAAATCAACAAAATTAATATATATATATATAAATATATTTAAGAATAACAACAGAAAGCTTTACACTACAGTGTTGTCAAGATACTATTAGTAATTGAAAATGTAATATTTCTGCTGTACAGAGCACAAATAAATATAATGTTCTTTTTATTCTAATTAGCTCGCATTTAAACCCTGGGACTTAATTGTTTCCTGCTCACGTGTGTGTGTGTGTGTGTGTGTGTGTGTGTGTGTGTGTGTGTGTGTGTGTGTGTTTGCACTCACACGCATGTAAGTGACTCATCTGCGTGAGTAACAAAATAAAATCCATCCATCTAAACAGCTAAATCCACCTTTAGATTTCAATTCAGCTCTTAAAGTATGTAATCCCGCAAAACCTGATAAACATTACAGAATGTTTTTGTATTTATTTACAGAATTATCTACACTACACTATAATGCTAACAATACCAACGCCGTTTATTTGCCGTTCCCTGATACCACATCACCATCATCATCATCATCATCATCATCATCATCATCATTACAGCGCTCGTTAAGACTGAAACATTCATTCATCTTCTACCACTTATCCGAACTACCTCAGGTCACGGGGAGCCTGTGCCTATCTCAGGCGTCATCGGGCATCAAGGCAGGATACACCCTGGACGGAGTGCCAACCCATCACAGGGCACACACACACACACACACACACACACACACACTACGGACAATTTTCCAGAGATGCCAATCAACCTACCATGCATGTCTTTGGACCGGAGGAGGAAACCGGAGTACCCAGAGGAAACCCCCGAGGCACGGGGAGAACATGCAATACATTCACGCCTCCACACACACAAGGTGGAGGCGGGAATCGAACCCCCAACCCTGGAGGTGTGAGGAGAACGTGCTAACCACTAAGACACCGTGACCCCCAAGACTGAAACAAGCCAAGATATTTGTATTGATTGTCTGATGAGCTGAACAGTTACAGAGAGCACTAAACCTTCGCTTTGTCCAAACACACAGAGAGACCGACATCACAGTGAGAAAAATTTACCTCTTTCATTTCCTCAGGAATTCCAGCAACGCTTTAACACGGTTCGCTCTATAAACACCGCGAGGGAAAGGACAGAAACCGCAGCCGAGCCGAGACGCGTTTATGACCTTTAAAATGTCGTACACTAAAGACGAGCGTGAGAGCAGGAGAAGGAAAAATATTTTGGAAATAAATTTAAAAAAATGTTTCTGTAATGTACGTGATGTGTTTGTTTATATTTGAAAACACTAATAAAAATACATCACAACATTATTTATCATTTTAATTAAATTAAAACAATATGATTGATCAAACTAAACGTTACGTTAAAAACGTTTGTCATGTTTAATGTTTTATTTTTAACGTAAGATTGCAGTTAGGTTAAAAATAAAACATTAAACGTTACGATAAAACTGCATTCAGTAAATAAGTAAATAAATATAAGTTTTAGATTTTTAAAGTTTAAAAATAAAAGTTATATTTATTTAATAATTAATTATTATTTATAGCTTGTGTTTTAAATCTATATAATCTGAATTATTAAATAAATAAAGAAAAAAAATTAGTTTATTAAAGTGTTCGTGATACTCACTCACTCTCTCTCACACACACACTCACACACTCACACACACTCACACACTCACACACTCACACACTCACACACTCACACACTCACACACTCACACACTCACTCACACACTCACACACTCACTCACACACTCACTCACACACTCACACACTCACTCACTCACTCACTCACTCTCACACACTCACTCACTCTCACACACTCACTCACTCTCACACACTCACTCACTCTCACACACTCACTCACTCTCACACACTCACTCACTCTCACACACTCACTCACTCTCACACACTCACTCACTCTCACACACTCACTCACTCTCACACACTCACTCACTCTCACACACTCACTCACTCTCACACACTCACTCACTCTCACACACTCACTCACTCTCACACACTCACTCACTCTCACACACTCACTCACTCTCACACACTCACTCACTCTCACACACTCACCCACACTCACCCACTCTCACACACTCTCACACACTCACCCACTCTCACACACTCACCCACTCTCACACACTCACCCACTCTCACACACTCACTCTCTCTCTCTCTCTCACACACGCACTCACTCTCTCTCTCTCACACACGCACTCACTCTCTCTCTCTCACACACGCACTCACTCTCTCTCTCTCACACACGCACTCACTCTCTCTCTCTCTCTCACACACACTCACTCTCTCTCTCTCTCTCTCACACACACTCACTCTCTCTCTCTCTCTCACACACACTCACTCTCTCTCTCTCTCTCACACACACTCACTCTCTCTCTCTCTCTCACACACACTCACTCTCTCTCTCTCTCTCACACACACTCACTCTCTCTCTCTCTCTCACACACACTCACTCTCTCACTCTCTCTCACACACACTCACTCTCTCACTCTCTCTCACACACTCACTCTCTCTCTCACACACACGACTCACTCTCTCTCTCACACTCACTCACTCTCTCTCTCACACTCACTCACAATCACTCAAATATCCTGTAATGTTAAAGCTTTCTTTTCTTTAAGTTTCACTGCATATCAGAGTGATTTCCGTAATATAAAAAAAGAATAAGTAAATATATAAATATCAGCTGATACTCAAAGTTTAGTTATGCATCAGAGAAAAAAGTTGCTTTTAAAGCTTAATAACTTACAAGTATATTAATATTCAACTTATTGTTGATTTAAGTGTAAGTATATATACAAGTTTAGAGGTAAAAATGTTTATTAAATGTTTATGGAAGACGTCTCTAGTGTTTTGCAACAGGGAATCTTTGAAGTGGGAGAAAAGAGAGAGAATTTACAGCAGTGTGTTGGTGATTATGTGTGGAGGTTTTACATGAAACAGTCAGGCTAATCTTACCCATAGCTTCTGATCGTAGTAGAAGGCGTCGAGCAGTTTGACGATGTAATGATGGTTGCACGTAGCCAAGATGTCGATCTCTATGATGTAATCCTCCAGCTCCTCTTCACTCTTAGTCTCGATCACTTTGGCAGCTGCCAGGATGCCCGTGTCTTTGTTCTGGGCCTGAAAATTAAAAAAATAAATAATAAATAAAGAAAATCATCACAATTTAAAAAAAAAAAAAAAAAAAATCAGCACATTTCCACACCGATGCTAATGTTTATGTTTCAGAAGGAAACACTGAAGCTAAAGATATGACACCATGACACAAACAAGTAGGATGCATCGGGACTCGCTGATGATGTCACTGCACACCGGCACCATGACAACAACGACAAGGCGATGAGACGTCATAGCGACCTTGTTAAAGAAGTGCAATAAACAGAACCAGAGATAGCACAATATCTCCTTCTTTTTCCAGTAGTGATAATGAAACCTTAAGCGTCAGACAACACTGATAATGATCAGATATCATGTTCAAAACTGCTAGGCTTTAAAATGGCCTCTTTTTAAGTACAAATAATTCACATAAAAAAAAAATAGAATGTTTTAAATGTCATAATAAAAATAATTTCCGATTCCTGCTCCCATCGTATTTTTCCCTCCAAGATCTGATACGTTTCCTCTGCCATCTGACACACAATTTTGTTGGATGTTCTTACATCAGCCCGATACTGACGCTGGGTAGCTAATGTACATGTTTAGCCTGAGCTTTAACACGTGCTGCTTGTGTTCTGCTCCTGTTCAACAAGTTTCTACTGCGAGCGACATTCTGACACGGTCATAATGGTTCAGGCGCTTCAGGCTGTTCCACTTAAATCTTAACCAGGACCATACAAAAGTTTCAGCATATAGAGAGAAATTTAAACTCATTTAATGTCACGATTTAAGTCAAATGTTAGTTGGTTTATTTTGTTTGTTTGTTTCTCTTTTTTTTTTTTTAATTTAACCCTAAAATTGTGAGGATCATCAGGCATCGGTTTGTTCTGGCTCGCTGTAATAGGTACCAAACTTTCACAAGGATGTGCTGTAGGTTTTATCTGTTTTCATAAAGACTTTGTGTCTTTTGCTTCACTAATCTTTTTGTGCTGAAGCAGCGAACACCGCTTTCACACCACGCCCGTGTCACTGTGATCACAACCGTAAACGATTTTATTCTATTCTTACATTATTTACACATACTTACTTACTTATATTTCAATTTGCACATTTTTCCACTGTACATACAACTGTCTTTATTATATACGTCATGTCTTATCAATGCCATTCTGTTTACACTGTGGAGCTTCTGTACTAGAACAAATTCTAGTATATCCTTGGCAATAAAGACCTTTCTGATTCTGATTCTGATTCTGAAACGATCACCATTATAGAAAATCAGGAAAACAAACAGTTTGAATGGAGATGCAACAGGCCTGAAGATTAGGTCCTGTTTTAATCTCACAGAGGTGCTAAAACAATTAATTTTAACCACAAAAACATCACAAAAATGCATCGGAATATAAAAATAATGCAAGTCATCTCATGTACACGAGAGAGGGTGGATAGTGATTTCCCCCGGTGTGTTACAGTACCTGGACCAGCAGTATGACAGTTATGAAGGTTAGGGTTAATTAACTGGCTCAGTTTCATTCATAACTGAGATGATCACAGCTTTAAGGAAAAGACAGATAAGCATCATCAGGTGTCGTCATAACACCATGACAAAAAGTGTATATACATAAAGAACAAGTATGAAATATTCCTGTGGAAGATGAGGGATGCTATTTTGACAACAACGACAGTCACGCTCTGGATGTTAAAGACATCATCACCTAAGTGTCTCCTTTACAATGTCCTGACTTCAATACACTGCATGGCCCCACACACACACACACACACGCACACACAGTGCGCACGCGCACACACGCACACACAGTGCGCACGCGCACACACGCACACACGCACACACGCACACACGCACACACGCACACACGCACACACGCACACACACACACACACACACACACACACACACACACACACACACACACACACACACACACACACACACACACACACACACACACACACACTGTATGAAATCAAATCTTCAGATGAAGGAGTATTTACTTTAAAAGCAGAACTCCTGAAAGTCTGTTCTCAAAAACACATACGTGGTGTTTAATGTGTTCAGAATCAGAATCAGAAAGAGCTTTACTGTTTTCACATGCGAGGAATTTGTTTTAGTGACAGAAGCTCCACAGTGTAACAGAATGACATGTACAGTGTAGACAAAATCGGATGTACAAATGTGCAAGTGTGAAAAAATGTGCAATTGCACATTTGTACATACAAATTCAGGATGAGCTGGAGGACACAAAGCCTGCATGTTCACACAGAGTTCATGTAAGGCTGCGTGTGCGAACGCGAAAGCCCCCAGTTAATCACCGTTGCTGGAAAAAGTGGGAGGAAGTGAGAATTGTGAAAGTTGCAACCACGTTAAACCCATTTCCGTTGCCCTGAGCTCGGAGATGTCCTCTAACCTTCACACACAAGTAGCACTTTAGTTTCAACATTACAGATAAAAATTTAAAATTATAAAAGTGATTAATAGCTAAAATATTTTTTTTACTAGTTATTATTCTGGTAAGAATCTTATACATGACTTCATTCATATACCCATATATTACTTTTATGTTATTGTCATTCATTTTTATTATAAACATTCATTACTATTTATTAAGTTAGAACCAGTTAGTTATTGATGTAAAAAAAAAAAAAAAAAAAGGTAAGGTCATAAAAGTAAGGAACAATATTTTATTACTTAAAAGTTTTTTTTTTGTTTATCGGTTTGGCTTGAAGCTGTAGATGAGCGTCAGACTAAACAACGGCTCCGAAGGGGAAAAAATCTGAACAAACACAGAAGCCTATCCCTGTGTTAAAAAAAAAAAAAAAAAACAGTAAAAAGGAAAGAAAAAGAGAACAGGAAGTACTCGTAGATCAAAACTGAGAGACAGATAACACACAACAGAGGAACAAGGCCGAGCTTACGTTGTATAAAATACGGTCGTTTATTATTAATAGATTCACAGCTGGTGAAAAATGAAATAAATTCTCAGATCATAATGATTTTTTAAACGAGTCCCTATAATGGTTTAATCCACCAACACACAGACACAGGATCTAAATCTACACTAAATACATCACAGTTATTGTCTGTGGGTTTCCTACAACATGTAGCTCGAATGCACGGAGATAAAAATGCTATCATGCTCAGTTCAGTCTGTAATTACAGGGTAACCTGTGATGAGTCTTCATCATTTTTAGTGTTATGGTTAGTTGTGTTACTTTATCATTTTTTTCTTTTCGTTCTAGTTAATAATATAATAATTTAAGTAGTAAACCTTGACAATGAACTTTAGCCACAAATGAACAGTGTCTTCAATTCGGGGGTCTTAACTACTCATCTGTAGTCGACCTGCTTCCCCTGAGAGCTGACAAACTTCCTGTAGTCATTTTGCAACCACAACACTTTAATGTCATTACGCTGACTACACACCAATTAGCACCCTGTGTAAACACACCAGGCTATGAATGCTGCATCTACTTAAGTAGCTGAACAGCAAAATATACACAGCGTGAAAAGTTAGCAGCTTTTTTGTACAGTGACATAATGACCGAGGGAGCTTATAAACACTGATTAGCAAGAAAAGTATTACCTACTTAACAAGATGCTCTAAGTATAAAACAGTGTGTGTAAAATGTGTGTTTTAACATTTTGCAATGTGGGTTTTAATTTTATTGTAAGTTGCATTCAAGACTCATTTCTTAAGGACAACCCTGAAACCTAGAGTTTTGTGACAATATGTCTAAAGATGTCATTTTATATTTACTTAATTATTTTTGTTTCAGTTATTAAAATACGGAATATTATCCATGATTTAAAGGGATACACGTATAGAAATAATGCTTGTATATAATAAAATAATACATATTTATATACTTCTTGCCCCCATTAATTACATTTCAACACAATTGCAGCTGAAAATTGGAAATTTCTTTTGAATCAAACATAAATATACATTCATTCATTCATCTCCTACCGCTTATCCGAACTACCTCGGGTCACGGGGAGCCTGTGCCTATCTCAGGCGTCATTGGGCATCAAGGCAGGATACACCCTGGACGGAGTGCCAACCCATCGCAGGGCACACACACACACTCATTCACTCACGCAATCACACACTAGGGACAATTTTTCCAGAGATGCCAATCAACCTACCATGCATGTCTTTGGATCGGGGGAGGAAACCGGAGTACCCGGAGGAAACCCCCGAGGCACGGGGAGAACATGCAAACTCCACACACACAAGGTGGAGGCGGGAATCGAACCCCGACCCTGGAGGTGTGAGGCGAACGTGCTAACCACTAAGCCACCGTGCCCCCCTCAAACATAAATAAATAAATAAAAACAATCCCCCTCTTTCTCCCTGACCATTAAACACAGACACTGTACCATACAGCAAGTCTTCAGAAAAAGAAGAGATAATGTGAGTAAATATTAACAAGAGGAATTTGGATATAAAAATCACTTTTCAAATGATATGGCTAAAGATAAATACACAGAAAAAAGACCTTACACTCCATCTATAAAAGTAAGTTAACCGTAAGCTTCATCATATGTTAAATATATTTAAGTTTTAAATCCTTCATTTTCACCACCAAAACTTTGGTTATACGGTTTGAATTATTTTTATTTTATGTAAAATGAACAAATGTCTTGTCTGACACTGAATCCAAGATTTTCTTGTACATTTGGAGAAACCTTGAAGCTCTTGGAGAAGGATAAAGGTGAAGATGGTTATGGAGTGTCACAGTTTCAGTTCTCCCCCCCCCCCCCCACGTAAATGTCTTATCACTTACAACCAACACGTCTGAGGTGCAGCGATTAACTTGCGCTTTCTGTCAGCAACATGTGTTTCACCCTCTACAGACCACCGTCCTGTCCTTTTAACAGTTTACTCTCTCTCACAAACACACACACACACACACACTTCACACACACTTCACACACACACACACCTAAGGAACTCAAACAATCAGAAAAACACCTATATGCTATATTTTCTACACCTGTAGTTGATTTAAGTGTTGTAGTCTCCAGGAAAGGAACAGAGAAAGACAGACAAAGGCCACGTGTGTAAATAAAAATTATTTATTATTATTATTATTATTATTATTATTATTATTATTATTTGTTTATTGCTATGATGATGATGATGATGATTATTATTATTATTATTATTGGTTTATTGCTATTATTATTATTATTATTATTATTGGTTTATTGCTATTATTATTATTATTATTATTATTATTATTGGTTTATTGCAAATATGACAAAATACAAATTGTGAATTTGTTAGACCTTGAGCACTTATTTATATTTATATACTTAGCAATATATTGCTTATGGTTTAAAATGATTTAAAAACTACAGGAAGAGACACGTGACTCTAACACGTGACTCTAACACGTGACTCCTGATTGTACGAATCATGTTAAATCTCATTTACAAACTCGTTAAGAATGTGTGTGTGTATGTTTTTACCACATACGATCGAATTGGACACGTTTACCAGCAAACCGAAGACAGTTTACGGTGTTTATTGTGAACTAACTCAAACCTGAACATGCTTAGATAGGAAACAAACCGAATATATAAATGCTTTAACAAACCTACATCACAAAACTAGCTGTATCATGGTTCACACGCTCAGATGAACTAGCTAACTTTAATCAGGTAAACGTGGGCTTATGACGTGTCGAAGGCAGTCACAACGAGTCGTGTAATTATCATTCCAGCCAAACCCACAAACTGACTGTCTTCCTCCCGAAAACTTAATCAGGGATTTCCGCTCAGTGCAGGAAGCTCATGGAGATTATAATCCCATTTCATGTGTAATCTCACCCCAAATTTACAGGAATTTGTGGAGTCGTAATTACTCCCAGGGCTAAAAAGAGGTGGGAATAATGTACTTTATGTTAGTTAGGCTTTATTTCATAAGACTTGTACTTTACTCCAACGATCCAAACCTCCAAGAGACCTTTTTCTGAGTAAGTCAGATAAAAACCTTAAAAACACAACATAAATATAATCCAGAAGAATGTTTAATACGTGATTACGGTACATGTGAAACGGATTTGTATTACATTTGGTAAATGATCCCTATTTCCCTGATTGATTACTTAGCGGACTTCCATGTCATCCAGGTTTGGTGTATGATAAACTCAGTCAGTTCATTTATCCATAGAACACCCGAGTTAAACTGAGTATTGTCTGAATGTTTAGATGTTTAGAAGAAAACATTTCCACTGAAGCCCAGTGATTATTCCTACAGATGTCCTACAGCTGACACTACAGTTGAACTGAGACATTATTTTAGTCCAGATATCTTCTGAAGGTCGTGCTGTAGGGAGGGACGTGTGTACAAACTGCTGTCTGAAGATGTATTTAATGACTCACTTGTTACCCAAACTGCTCTGGTGATATTACATCGGTTTATCAGGTCCGACTACTATTAATGGGAGAGTCAGCCGATTTCTGCCCCCCACCCATCTGACCAGTTCATTCTGTTACCCTGACACACCTTCCCTTCCCTAAGCTGACTTTAATGTCTCTGTATTTTATTATATATTTATTTTAGTGTGAGGAGTTGATTATTTAGTTTTTAGTATATTAAGCATTACATAATGAAATACATTAAACACAAACTTTGTAATTAAACACGACTGTATGGTGCGTTCATACCGAACATATCACAAGATCTGTAGATATCGTATCACGAAGCCGAGTATCGTGATGCTGCTCCCCTCAGATACATTACAATCATACTGTAACATGAAGTAAAGTATCGTATTGTGAAGTAAAAGTAAAGTATCGTGAAGTGAAGTATCGCAAAGTACCGTAAAGTATCACGAAGCAAAGTAAAGTATCACGAAGCAAAGTATCGCGAAGTAAAGTAAAGTATTGTGAAGTAAAGCAAAGTATTGTGAAGTAAAGTATCGTAAAGTACCGTAAATAAAAAAGTAAAGTATAGTGAAGTAAAGTATTGTAAAGTATCGTGAAGCAAAGTATTGTGAAGTAAAGTATCGTAAAGTACCGTAAATAAAAAAGTAAAGTATCGTGAAGTAAAGTATCATGAAGTAAAGTAAAGTATCATGAAGTAAAGTAAAGTATCGTGAAGTAAAGTAAAGTATCGTGAAGTAAAGTATCGTGAAGTAAAGTATCGTGAAGTAAAGTATCGTGAAGTAAAGTATCGTGAAGTAAAGTATCGTGAAGTAAAGTATCGTGAAGTAAAGTATCGTGAAGTAAAGTATCGTGAAGTAAAGTATCGTGAAGTAAAGTATCGTGAATTAATGAATCGTGAAGTAAAGTATCGTGAAGTAAAGTATCGTGAAGTAAAGTATCGTGAATTAATGAATCGTGAAGTAAAGTATCGTGAAGTAAAGTATCGTGAAGTAAAGTATCGTGAAGTAAAGTATCGTGAATTAATGAATCGTGAAGCAAAGTATCGTGAATTAATGAATCGTGAAGTAAAGTATCGTGAAGTAAAGTATCGTGAAGTAAAGTATCGTGAAGTAAAGTATCGTGAAGTAAAGTATCGTGAATTAATGAATCGTGAATTAAAGTATCGTGAAGTAAAGTATCGTGAATTAATGAATCGTGAAGCAAAGTATCGTGAATTAATGAATCGTGAAGTAAAGTATCGTGAAGTAAAGTATCGTGAAGTAAAGTATCGTGAAGTAAAGTATCGTGAAGTAAAGTATCGTGAAGTAAAGTATCGTGAAGTAAAGTATCGTGAAGTAAAGTATCGTGAAGTAAAGTATCGTGAAGTAAAGTATCGTGAAGTAAAGTATCGTGAAGTAATGAATCGTGAAGTAAAGTATCGTGAAGTAAAGTATCGTGAAGTAAAGTATCGTGAAGTAAAGTATCGTGAAGCAAAGTATCGTGAAGTAAAGTATCGTGAAGCAAAGTATCGTGAAGTAAAGTATCGTGAAGCAAAGTATCGTGAAGCAAAGTATCGTGAAGCAAAGTATCGTGAAGTAATGTATCGTGAAGTAAAGTAAAGTATCGTGAATTAATGAATCTTGAAGTAAAGTATCGTGAAGTAATGTATCGTGAAGCAAAGTGAAGTAATGTATCGTGAAGTAAAGTATCGTGAATTAATGAATCTTGAAGTAAAGTATCGTGAAGTAAAGTATCGTGAAGCAAAGTATCGTGAAGCAAAGTGAAGTAATGTATCGTGAAGTAAAGTAAAGTATCGTGAATTAATGAATCTTGAAGTAAAGTATCGTGAAGTAATGTATCGTGAAGCAAAGTGAAGTAATGTATCGTGAAGTAAAGTATCGTGAATTAATGAATCGTGAAGTAAAGTATCGTGAAGTAAAGTATCGTGAAGTAAAGTATCGTGAAGTAAAGTATCGTGAAGTAAAGTATCGTGAAGTAAAGTATCGTGAAGTAAAGTATCGTGAAGTAAAGTATCGTGATGCTGCTGAGATACATTGCGATGACACTGTGTGTGTGTAACAGACTTGATGACAGCACCAATGCAGTTAAACTGGTTTGTACAGTGTGTGAAGGAGGAAAAAGTCTCCTGTTAAATATCTGACAGATGAAACTAAACTCACCTTATAAACTTTACCGAAAGCTCCATCTCCCAGTTCTCCCACAAGGTCCCACACGTCAGACGGGTTCACGTTCCTGTGGACGTGTTCATACTGCTTCACTTTCTTCTTATCAGTCGGGAAACGGAAGATTTTACCGAACAACGACATGCTGAATAAAACACTGGCGCTGAGGGCGTTTAAAGACGAGACGATGTTTGTGTCAGATTTTACTCACACAAACTTACCCCACGGTGTCACAGCAAACTTCATCGTCAACAAACAATATATAAAATGTGCTGTGAGAAAAAAAAAACGAGTGAAATTACACGAGTGAAATTAAACACGACGCAATTCGAGAGAAATGAGCTACAATGCTAACGGACGCATCCCGAGTTACACGAGACAACCTGCTAACGTCTCGCGCCCACCTGAAGCTCTCACTATAAAACTGTCCACAACTCCAAACCACGCCCCCTACTCTCAGCACAAGCCCCGCCCACCTGTAGCGTCTGAAGCTATAAAACTATCCACGACTCCAAACCACGCCCCCTACTCTCAGCACAAGCCCCGCCCACCTGTAGCGTCTGAAGCTATAAAACTATCCACGACTCCAAACCACGCCCCGCCCATCCTTTCAGCACACTCCCCGCCCACCCTCTCCAAACCACGCCCATCATCGCCCCCCTTTCAGCACACGCTCCGCCCACCTCCATCTATATACTGTCCACAACTCCAAAACACGCCCCGCCCACCATTTCCAAACCACGCCCCCTTATTTGCGTAACGGGGTGGAACATTTTATTTCATCATTTACAATATTTAAATATTATGATCTTAAGTAGATAAATTTTATTTGACATTTATTATGTTAATTGATGAATATTTAGAATATTAATTAAGCAGAAAAACAACATGATTTAAAGTGAGATAATAATTCAGGATCATTTACACATCTGGATGTTTACAGAAGCTTTCAGACTCTTTTAAACAACAAGTAAACAACAACAAGTTCTCTTTTCTGGTTATTTGAAATGATTAGCTTTAATTTCCAGAACAATATTTATTTAAACATTTAATGTTTGGTGAATATTAAGTAAACTTTACATTTTATACAAATAGGTACTAAAGACAGTTTTAATGAAAAACTGCACAATATCGCCATCTTGTGGTCATCAGTTGAATACAGAGAAAAACATTTCTTCTAAAATAGTTTTGTACATAAAACAGAAAAAAAAACCTCTTATAAATACTAGCACAGAATCCCACAACGTCACACTAAATTAAGTAAATATAAAATATTGAATGCTAAAGAATTACATATACATTTACATATACAGTAAATTGAGTAAGAAATGTATTATTAATAAAGAATTAAATAAAAAACTAACTAAGAATGAAATAAATTATTTTCAGCAGATACATTAATATTTGAACAGAAATAACAGATGATGCTTTCTCTCAGATGATGTCCAGTATCTAGTACTACACAAACAGGGCCAAGAGCCACTGGAATAACATTAACAAATCAATTGTGTGTGTGTGTGTGTGTGTGTGTGTGTGTGTGTGTGTGTGTGTGTGTGTGTGTGTGTGTGTGTGTGTGTGTGGTGTGTATGTGTGTGTATGTGGGTCCTCCCTAAGACACTCATGTGAGTGAGAAAAACCTTTTCCAAGATGGTGGCACAGCAGTAACACACAGCGGCCACTCCGGATGCAAAATGGGAAAATGAGCACACACACACACACTCAGCTGTGTGGACTGCACTGATCTGCATCTGCAGGGGAAGTCGTGGCCTACTGAGGTGCCCTTGAGCAAGGCACCGAACCCCCCAACTGCTCCCTGGGCGCCGCAGCATAAATGTCTGCCCACTGCTCCGGGTGTGTGTTCATGGTGTGTGTGTTTACTGCTGTGTGTGTGCACTTTGGATGGGTTAAATGCAGAGAACAAATTCTGAGTTATGGGTCACCGTACTTAGCCGTATGTCACATCACTAATCACTAATCAAATACACACGCATCCAATATACATCCATGTCTACAGCACCACCAAATCCGGCTGAGTACGTGCTGTCTATTGCACATTCAGTCTATTGCTGTTTTGCACAATTCATTAGAATAACTCATATAACTGTATTACTGTATTATTATATATTATATTATATATATTATATTATATATAATATATTATTATATATTACTGTATATATTACTTAAGTGTAGATATGTTTAAATACAACCCTCTTGGTCAGAATACTATAGTTTTACACAATGTACTGCAGAATAAACAGTATGTACACTAGTCGGCGCTGTTTTGTGTATTGTCTTATAGCTTTTTGTATTAACTTACTTAAAGTCCTTAGCTCTGTGTTGTTCTACAGTATGTAGGTCTGATTTTGTTCTATGTAGCTCCATGGTCCTGGAGAAACGTTGTCTCATTTCACTATATACTGCTTCAGCTATAAATGGTTGAAATAATGACAATAAAAGCTTCTTGACTTGACTCATGTTTCTGCTCAGATCTAATGTTGGATTTTAGTCCATCTGCTGAACCGAGCTGCTCTGCAGTATATTCCTGGATCTTCTTCATGTCAGGACCTTGTAATCTCTCACATCTCACCATCTGTCACCAACCTCCAGGTAATTCTAGACAATCAACTGCCCTTCTGATGAAGGTTTACACATGGTTTATTAATACAAACACACAAATAAAAGAAAAAATACTTAAGACACAATAAATCAATAAAAGAAAGCAAGCAGCTCTCACGTGGCATCGTATGCCAGACTGTAAAAATAAGTTTTTAGGGCAGATTTAAAGACCTCAAGTGTTTGAGCCTGTCTAATATAGAGAGGCAAACTGTTCCAGAGCTTTGGGGTCGCACCTGTAAAGGCTCAGTCCCCCTGCTCTTCAGTTTCACTCTTGGAACAGCTAAAAGCAAATGGTCAGCAGACCTTAGTGCTCTTGACGGAGCGTACAGATTAATCAAATCTGATAAGTAACTTGGCGCTGAACCATGATTTAAAAACAAGCACCAATATTTTAAAAAGAATCCTATAATGGACAGGAAGCCAGTGAAGAGATGCGAGAATGGGAGAGATATGTTCCCGCTCTCGTTCGCCCGTCAATAGGCGAGCTGCCGCATTCTGGACCATTTGCAGTCTGCAGAGGGAGGCCTGATTAATACCTAAATAAAGGCTGTTACAGTAATCAAGGTGACTTGAGATAAAGATATGCACAACTCTCTGAAAGTCCTTAGAGCACAGGAAAGGTTTCACCTTGGTGAGTTGTCTCAATTGGAAGAAACATGATTTAACTACTAAATTAATCTGTTTATCCAATTTAAAATCACAATCCATAACAACACCTACATTTCTTACAAAGGGCTTCACATAAGGATTCAGCTCACCGAGGTTTAGGTCTACTGACTCACAGGTTCCCCCTGGCGTAAACACCACTTCTGTTTTCTTTTCATTAAAATTAAGGAAATTTAGTGCCATCCAGGTCTTAATTTCTTCAAAGCACTGCAGTAGGGGCACTAGAGAGCAGGTATCTTTGCGTTTCAAGGGCAGATAAATTTGCAGGTCATCTGCATAACAATGAAAAGAAATACCAAATTTCCTAAAAATATGCCCTAAAGGGAGCATATACAGGGAGAACAGAATAGGCCTCAA
>NC_083476.1:712500-725000 GCF_030014155.1 Tachysurus vachellii
TAATAACTGTGTGAGGTTTAAAAAGAATCATGGCTCCAGACGAAATGATCTGACTCATCAAAACTCGACTCATCAGATATATGTTCTTTTTGTGAAATTTCTCCTCTTTTTTTTTCAGTGAGTCAGACTAATAGGCTTAATTCACCAGTCAGCTCTTTTAGCCTCAGTTGTTTTCCTCCTTTCTGTTTTACAAAAACTCTCTGAATTACAAAATAAAACAATTTTGCATTATGTTTGATTTTAATTCTGTTTAAACACATAAAGGCATCAAGGTGCTACATGCTTTCAAATAAATTAAGCATTTTTAATTCATATTTTAATTTTGTTATGAAGAAGATTCCTGTTTCTTTACCCATTTATTCATTTATCCACTTCTCTCAATTGATTCCTTAAAGATTCATTTCAAAGAGCTGACTCACTCACAAATGATACATCTATGGTGCTAAGGATTGGTGGAAATCCTCCTGAACTAGTGTGTTTGTGTGTGTGTGTGTGTGTGTGTGTGTGTGTGTGTGTGTGTGTGTGTGTGTGTGTGTGTGTGTGTGTGTGTGTGTGTGTGTGTGTGTGTGTGTGTGGGAGGAGCATATGGCTCTCATCATTGTTTGTGTGTGTGTGTGTGTGTGTGTGTGTGTGTGTGGGAGGGGCATCTGACTCTCATCATCATCACCACTTTGTGTGTGTGTATGTGTGTGTATGTGTATTTCAGTTCGTCCAACACTCCTCATGTTTCTGTGAGCTGGAACAATGGGACTCGGATCATCCAGCAGATCCACTGACAGCCAACACAATGAAGAAGGTAAGTGTTATTATGATTTCATTCCCTTATAACAATTCATTATATTTCATTTATTACACTTTTATTTAATCTCCAATTTATTTCATATATTATTGATAGCTCAAAAATATGTATATATAGTAAGTAAGTAAGTAAGTATAAAGTATATATAGTATGTATACAGTATATATAGTAAGTATACAGTATATATATATATAGTATGTATACAGTATATATAGTATGTATACAGTATATATAGTAAGTATACAGTATATATATAGTATGTATACAGTATATATAGTATGTATACAGTATATATAGTATGTATACAGTATATATAGTAAGTATACAGTATATATATAGTATGTATACAGTATATATAGTATGTATACAGTATATATAGTATGTATACAGTATATATAGTAAGTATACAGTATATATATATAGTATGTATACAGTATATATAGTATGTATACAGTATATATAGTATGTATACAGTATATATAGTAAGTATACAGTATATATATAGTATGTATACAGTATATATAGTATGTATACAGTATATATAGTATGTATACAGTATATATAGTATGTATTCAGTATATATAGTAAGTCAAAAGTAAATGATTTTTGTTCCTTTTTGTTTGGAAGAGTCACTGTTATCACTTTGTCTCTTTTAAGGAGACGTGGTTTCAGTGCATGTTTGTGCCAATAATTCAAACATATAATTAAACCCTCATTCTATAAACAGCAAGCTAGAAATATAGTTGTTGTGAAAAGAGAAAATTCATTGTGTTGAATGTTGAGTTACCAACAGCATGTGGAATCCTACGCATTCAGAAATAAGTTCACGTTCAGTACTGAATTCATCACTGACTAATACTGTACATTTGTTAGATGAATTCAGGGACACTTGCAAATAAGGAAGATAAAACAGCAGTTTAACAAGCAGTGCAGCTGATATGAGAAGTTGCTTTGAGTCCACACATAATGTCATATATTATTAGCAAGAATGATGATATAATATTGACATAATGATCCATTATGACATCCCACACTTCCCTGAGATATCATAATACCACAAAATCCTTTTCTTTTCTTTTTTTATAGTTGTACGAAGCACTGATGACGTTTTTATTTTTAATCTGCTGGTTATCAGTGGAGTGTGGGAGTAAACATCCCTGTGAATGAGTTGTTACTATGGAAACAAAAACATATTAAAACAAGTGCGTTAATATAAAGCTGTGATGTGACTGTCAGAGCTGCTGTTACGGAGAATTAATCAACTATTAATGAATTAATGAATTAATGTGTGTGTGTGTGTGTGTGTGTGTGTGTGTGTGTGCACCATGCAAAACTCTTTTCCTAAATTCTTCTCAATTATTTGCAGTCAACTTTGACCACTTCCAGATACTCAGAGCTATTGGAAAGGGCAGCTTTGGGAAGGTAAGATGTCTTGTGTGAAACTGGTTCATCTTTACACCTCCATCCTGACCTGAATGTTCTGATTGTACATTAACACCTAAGGGAATGTAAAAGGAATTTAATTGTAATTATAATTATGAGACTCAAAATGACCCGGACCTGTTAATTACTGCCCCATTGATTAGACCGTGTGGTCTGACTCTCAAGCTTAAATACTGACGGTTTCTCTAACTGTATTTATTATTACAGTGTAAAAACGAACACTGATCACTAATCCGTTCTTCATGTGCTCTAATGAACATCTTTGTTAGAAGTCATATGTCGGATGCAGAGCTGCTCTTCTTGTTTGATTTTGAAGGTGTGCATCGTGCAGAAAAAGGACACTAAGAAGATGTACGCCATGAAGTATATGAACAAGCTCAAGTGTGTGGAACGGAATGAAGTGCGCAACGTCTTCAAAGAGCTTCAGATCATGCAGAACCTGGAGCACCCGTTCCTGGTGAACTTCTGGTGAGTACCGCTTCATCTGTCCATCACGGCTAACATCCAGGACATCAAACCCAAACCGTGTTTCCTTAGTGGCTAAAAAATACATCAACGTACTCGTGTTAGTTTGAACTAAATATACAGTAAGTGTTTAAAGCTGTGATTAATGTTAGTAGTTTTAGTTTTTTCGCTCTGTTTTCTGTCTTCGGATTTCTGTCCAATAAGTAAAAAATAAAGACAGCACAGTCGTTAAAGCCCAATCGAGAGTTTTACGACTTTCTCTTTCCTTAATTATCTGGAGCTCCCTGATTCTTCCTATTAGCTGTTGGAGCAAAGCACAGTACATCCTCCTTTGCTGTGCTAGTGCAATGCTTAAATCACTCGTGCAAGATCAATGTCGGTCTTTCAATTACGAGTTTAAGGACAATAAGCAGAATCGTCTTGGCGAGTGAAGAGAAATGGCCTCTTTATTCGAGCAGGAAGGAGGGGAGCTTTCTGTCACTGTTAATGCACCCAGAAGCACAAGATGTTCTAGTGAACTCACATGACTTTATTCACTCATCTTCTACCACTTATCCGAACTACCTCGGGTCACGGGGAGCCTGTGCCTATCTCAGGCGTCATCGGGCATCAAGGCAGGATACACCCTGGACGGAGTGCCAACCCATCACAGGGCACACACACACTCTCTCATTCACTCACACAATCACACACTACGGACAATTTTCCAGAGATGCCAATCAACCTACCATGCATGTCTTTGGACCGGGGGAGGAAACCGGAGTACCCGGAGGAAACCCCCGAGGCACGGGGAGAACATGCAAACTCCACACACACAAGGTGGAGGCGGGAATCGAACTCCCAACCCTGGAGGTGTGAGGCGAACGTGCTAACCACTAAGACACCGTAACCCCCCACATGACTTTAGTTCACCATTATTTCTACACAGGACAGTAAACTGAAATTGTAACATGGCTGGTGTTTGTGGTGCATCAGGATCACAATGATTGAATGATTTTGCATGTTGCTGCATTATTCAGGACCTGATCAGTCTGATATTGACTAATGATAATGGATAGTTTTATAAAAAAAAATAGCTAGGAATGAATAACATAATTAGCAGGAATCCTATGAGTATGAGCTGAAGTCTGCTTTATTGCTTTTATTTTTTGAAATGCTCTATTTGTTTTGAAGGATTTTTAGTGAAATAATAAAATAAAATTAGTTCACTAATCTGTACATAATCAGCTGTAATTATATCATAGCAAAAAATATTTGTGTTTTCTTTTTTTTTCCTAATTAATAAATAAAATTTTATTAATTCCTAATTAGTTAGGAATTCCTAATTCCTTTTAGTATTTGTGACATAAATATACAATAAATCATTAAATCACTGATACAGAGACAAAACCACACTCTGCTACAGTAATGTAAGGCTTTAATAAAATATTATGAGAGAAAACAGAATCCAGTTTGGTCACAAATCGTGCAGCTCATCACCACAGAGGCTGCTGAGAAAGTGTTGCAGGTCGATTTTTGTGATTTTAGCTGTGAGAAGGAAAACTCCTTCTTTACATAAGCAGGTTTTTCAGCCTGAGATTGAATCTGGGCCCCAAAGTGTCATCCATCATCCTGCTCCGTCTGAAATCAGCAAACCTGTCTCAGGTAAAGTGCCGGTTCACTCGTTTACCCCTGAGTGTGTGTCCATGCACCTCCACGTCCTCACATACGGCCTCAAGATCGTATTAGAGTTAACGTCTGATATTTATAACTTCTGATTCAGTCTCTCTGTACGTTTAAAGCACATGTAACATGACATGGTCATTTTTGGACTGATCTTTAGACTGAAACGTTCCTGTCATTTCTCTAAGCTTGATGAAACTGGGTTATTTTACTGCCAGTAAATAATAAAAACGCCAGCAGGTGAGTCAAAGAAACCTGCCAGAGGTGATAAACAATTTACTCTCACTAATAAATTCAGTATGATGTTTAGTGCAGCAGCAGAGTAGCTTGGTATTGTGTTTGGTATTGTGTTTGGTGTTGTGTTTGGTATTGGGTTTAGTCTTGTCTTTAGTATTGGGTTTGGTATTGTGTTTGGTGATGAGTTTGGTATTGTCTTTGGTATTGTCTTTGGTATTGTGTTTGGTATTGGGTTTGGTATTGTGTTTGGTATTGTTTTAAGTATTGTGTTTGGTATTGTGTGTTTGGTATTGTGTTTAGTCTTGTCTTTAGTATTGGGTTTGGTATTGGGTTTGGTATTGGGTTTGGTATTGTTTTTAGTATTGTGTTTGGTATTGTGTGTGTTTGGTATTGTGTTTGGTATTGTGTTTAGTCTTGTCTTTAGTATTGTGTTTAATCTTGTCTTTAGTATTGTGTTTGGTATTGTGTTTGGTATGGTGTGTGTTTGGTATGGTGTGTGTTTGGTATTGTGTTTGGTATTGTGTTTGGTATTGTCTTATGGAGTGTTGCTCATCTGTAGATGAAAGAATCAGTGAAAATAGGCAGATAAACTTCACACTTTTTTCTCCACACATGATTATTGGGATCAAATCCAGAAATCCATGTGAACAAATTAAATCTGATATCAGATCATAGGATGTTGTTTATACACAGAAATATACGTTTATACACTCTCTCTCTCCCTCACCCAACACCCCCACCCCCACCACCTCTATATCTCTCTCTATCGCATTTTGTATTTTAAATATTTTTACTTATTCATTTTAACACACTGAATATTCCCTCTGTTTTTTTCTCTTCTGTTCTTGCTCCTAAGTGAATTTTGAATAATGAGCTGATTCCAGAGAGAGAGACGGTGAAATTTAATCATGATGTCATTACGTGACATGACATTAGTCCTCGTTTTGTCGTCTAAAAGCTATTGAATCGTATTATAACCTGGTTTATGTTCGGCTCACGATGCTGATGTGGGGTTTAGTAGATACACAACTGTTCCATCTCCATATTAAACTCCTGACCAGAGGAGGAACGTTTACTCAAAGGGTTCTGAGAATTTCTGTTTCTGTCCGTCTTCCCTGTAAAGACTTACAGCCTGTCTGCTAATTACCCGAAACGTCATGGAGGGAAAATTACCCCGGGACCCCGATTCAGTCAGAGTAAACAAAAAATACAACAGGGGTTTTCCACTTAAAGGACTGAACCTGTAACATCACACTTGTTAGGGTCCCAGAAGGGCCTGATCTTATTATATCTTATTATATTATATTTTACTCTCTCTCTCTCTCTCTCTCTCTCTCTCTCTCTCTCTCTTTGTCGCTCTCTCTCTCTCTCTCTCTCTCTCTCTCTCTCTCTCGCTCTCTCTCTTTCTCTCTCTCTCTCTCTCTCTCTCTCTCTCTCTCTCTCGCTCGCTCTCTTTGTCTCTCTCTCTTGCTCTCTCTCTCTCTCTTTGTCTCTCTCTCGCTCTCTCTCTCTCTCTCGCTCTCTCTCTTTCTCTCTCTCTTTCTCTGTCTCTCTCTCTCTCTCTCTCTCTCTCTCTTTCTCTGTCTTTCTCTCTCTCTTTGTCTCTCTCTCTCATTCTCTCTCTCTGTCTTTCTCTCTTTGTCTCTCTCTCTGTCTTTCTCTCTGTCTCTCTCTCTCTTTCTCTCTCTCCTCTCTCTCTCTCTCTCTCTCTCTCTCTCTCTCTCTCTCTTTGTTCTCCTTCTAATTATTACAGTTTTCATGATCATTATTAATAATGATAATAATAATAGTTGAATCTGTGTATAAATAAGTACCACAATAGTATTCAGGTGAGTCGCAGGAGGCACCGACAGCTTTAAACCTCCCCCAGTTTAACATAATAAACACCGTATCGCTGAGCCGAGCTTCTTACAGCAAAGCTAAAGCGACTGACTTTTATCGATCTGATTTAAATGGTTGGCTCGACTCACCAAACACGGTATTAGGTCCAGTAGTTTATCATATAGTGTCTGACAGAAAGGTGTCTGATCACAACAACAAATTTATGTTTCAGTAGAGAATCTTTGGAATTGCGTTGGATTTGGAGCTCTTCAGTCCTGGGAACGATTGCAGCTTTCACACTTCTTAACAAAACTGTTTTCATAAACAAAAAAATCGAGAAGAAAGTAACAAAGAATAAAAAATAAATTGGATTTAAATGAGAATGAATTTCCTGTTCGTTCCCCACATTAACCAGGTGTTACTTTTAGTAAAATATGAACAGCTTTTATTTTGACTTGCCCATTTTGGTGCGTAGATTTTTTATGTCATTAAACATTGATTTTCCTGTCAACTTTCCACTCTGCCTAATATACATTTAATAATTTAAAGCTTAGCTTCTCATGAGTAAAAGGAGCTTGAAAACGTCATGCTAATGCACACTGATGCTGTTCAGGGGTTGGTGCATTTATCGTGTCCATTAACGTATGGACATTTTATGTTCTTTGTCTGTGTGTATCAGGTACTCTTTTCAGGATGAGGAGGACATGTTCATGGTGGTTGATCTTCTGTTAGGAGGAGACCTGCGCTATCATCTTCAACAGAATGTACATTTTTCCGAGAGCACTGTGAAACTCTACATCTGTGAACTCGCTTTGGCGCTGAATTACCTGCGCAACAAACGCATCATTCACAGGTAAAAGGCAATAACATGCACCTGTAAAGCTTAACAACACAATATGTCAACACAATATGTACAAACCCTTTAAATAGCTTATTATATTTACAACAGATTGATCCAGATGATCCACACCAGCATAAAACGGCACAGCAGCTAACTTCAGTCAGTGATTCAGTAGGTGATTCAGTCAGTGATTCAGACATTGATTCAGTCAGTGATTCAGTCAGTGATTCAGACATTGATTCAGTCAGTGATTCAGTAGGTGATTCAGTCAGTGATTCAGACATTGATTCAGTCAGTGATTCAGTAGGTGATTCAGTCAGTGATTCAGTCATTGATTCAGTCAGTGATTCAGTAGGTGATTCAGTCAGTGATTCAGACATTGATTCAGTAGGTGATTCAGTCAGTGATTCAGTAGGTGATTAATTAGGTGATTCAGTCAGTGATTCAGTCAGTGATTCAGTAGGTGATTCAGTCAGTGATTCAGACATTGATTCAGTAGGTGATTCAGTCAGTGATTCAGTAGGTGATTAATTAGGTGATTCAGTCAGTGATTCAGTCAGTGATTCAGTAGGTGATTTAGTCAGTGACTCATTCGGTGAGTCATTAGATGATTCAGTCAGTGATTCAGTAGGTGATTCAGTCAGTGATTAATTAGGTGATTCAGTCAGTGATTCAGTCAGTGATTCAGTAGATGATTCAGTCAGTGATTTAGTAGGTGATTTAGTCAGTGATTCATTCGGTGAGTCAATAGGTGATTCAGTCAGTCATTAAGTCAGAGATTCAGTCAGTTAAATTGTCTCTACTTAGAAGTTAGTCAAAAAAATATACAGATGCTACGCAATGCAGCACTGAGTCATGCTGAATTTGATTCGTTCCAGTCAATCATTTTATCCAGAGGTGATGTTTAGAAATTTTTCAGAATATCTTCAACCAAGAGAAATCCCAGCAGGACTGACAGTGAGAGTATATTATGTCTCGGCTCAGCTGAATTACATCCATCAAGCTTCCAAATCCATTATAAATAACCTTGGCAGTGTTAGATGAACTCTCTAGCAGTCTCTGATGAACTCAGGTGTTTTCAGCTCATTTCTGAAGTCATTTGCATTGATGGAAGAGATTGAAATTGTGTCCATAGTGAAGGTGTATAAGATGTGCTGGTGTTACTGAGGTTCTCGATGTGGATTCTGGTTTTAAAATAATGAAAGTTTCCACGGTTGTTTAGAACTGGAGGAAGGGAAAGATTGAAACGTTTATTAATGATACTTTCATTCTTACATCATCTGTATGTAAATAGATTGCATGGAAATTTAACACAGCTTGAGCTTCTCAGGGACGTTCCAAGAACCAGGGATCATTTTAATACGTTTTAAAACAAACCCAGAACTTTGGACCTGACCATACCTGTGTGCATATGAACGCATGTGTGTGTGTGTGTGTGTGTGTGTGTGTTTATTACTTCCAGATCAGGTTTACGTTTCTTTCTTTTTTCTTATCCCTTCAGTACACATGGTCTTAAGAGTATTTTCACATTGCTTCATGTGTTTAATTAATTATTAACACAAGCCCTCTGCTCTATTACTGTAACCCCCCACAAGCTCTTCAAATAAATACAAAACAGGATGTGGGCTGAAAGAAAGAAATGTAGTTAGAAGTTAGACTTTAGTGAAGTATTTGTAAGCTGTAGATTTTATAGAAATGTTTAAAGCGTCAGTCTGTATTTTCTTTCTCTCAGTGTAAATAATCCAAGTGGGATTGAAGCCCCAAAGCTCTCATGGGCCTCAGGAAGTGGGAATCTGTGAAAACATCAATGTCACATTTTGTTTGCATTCACAAACACACAGAGATTTTCGGCATTTTTTTTTTTACATTCACTCTTCATGCCACCTTCATTTCTCTCTTATTAAAAATAGAATAATAGAAGAGATTTAAAGGACTGACATGGAAGAAGCCCAGATGGTTCGAGATGCTCTTTTTCCTCACTGGGGAGATGAAAACACAGACGGGAGAAGATCAAGTTTCAGTGGGTGTATGTGTGTGTGTGTGTGTGTGTGTGTGTGTGTGTGTGTGTTTTGCTTTCCTATCACAGGGGAAAGCTTAGTTTATGCAGAATCGTGACAAATCAAACCACAAGCTCTGTCTCCAATTTAATCCACAGTTTTGTTTTTCTGTCACACAGCAGTTTGTTTGACCTCCTCCACTCTCTGAGTTCAGAAACAGCAGACTGGTTTTATATAACAGGAGACAGACAGAGGGATAGACAGGGTGATAGACAGGGTGATAGACGTAGGGATAGACAGGGTGATAGACAGGATGATAGACAGGATGATAGACAGGGTGATAGACGGAGGGATAGACAGATAGATGTACAAAGAGACAGACAGGAAGGCAGATAGATTTAGTTTAGTTCAAAAGTTACTGTGGACCTTTAGTTATGGATAGATAGATAGATAGATAGATAGATAGATAGATAGATAGATAGATAGATAGATAGATAGATAGATAGATAGCAGCCAACAGTCTTTTTTTGTGTAGTGCTTTTTACAATAGACATTGTCTCAAAGCAGCTTTACAGAACATAAACATGGAACAGAAGGTTAATAAGATCAATATAAATATTAATATAATACAAAATTCAAGATTATTATTAGATAGATTTAGTTCACAATATGTTTGTATTTATCCCCAATGAACAAGTCTGAGGTGACTCAGGTGACTGTGGGGAGGAAAAACTCCCTTAGATGGTAAAGGAAGGAACCTTGAGAGGAACCAAACTCAAAGGGGAACCTCATCCTCATGTGGGTGACACTGGGGGTGTGATTATAAATATACAGTCTGATAAATGTTGTAGTGATGTAAAAGACCACATGGAGTTCACGTCTCCTCTTTAGTATCACAGAGTCCAACTGGAGCTGGTACAATGTCTGGATGCCTCGGGATGGTAGAAAGACAGAAGCAGTGGAGAGGAATTAACGTAGCTGTTGTTTATAATATTTGCAAGTCTGATGTAATAGAGCACAATATTATGGGATGTATTATGTGTACGTCTGACAAAAGAGATGAGTTTTTAATCTACATTTAAACTGGGAAAGTGTGTCTGAGCCCCGAACACTATCAGGAAGACTATTCCAGAGTTTGGGAGCTAAATAAGAAAACGCTCTACCACCTTTAGTGGACTTAGATATTCTGGGGACTACCAGAAGTCCTGAGTTTTGTGATCTCAGAGAGCGTGAAGGATTGTAACGTGTTAGAAGACTAGTTAGATACATGGGAGCTAAACCATTAAGAGCCTTGTACGTACAGTAAGTAGCAGCAGGTAGCCGGTGTAGACACCCGTCTCCACACTGTGGAGTATAATATTGAAGGTGTTTCTCAGGAGGAAAGACTCAATGCTGTCACACATTAATTATGCCTCAAATAAGGACACAAAGATAACGATCCATTAGCCTCATAACATTTCAATACTTTCTAGATTTATCCTTCCTCAGAACCTTGGCAGAGCTGCTCAGGAGATGAGTGTAAAAAAAAATGTGTATAAAAAAACAAGTGAAATGTTCCGTAGTCTACAGAAACCCAGCGTCTGTCCCTCATGTGGAGCCGTTAAATAGGGACATGGAGCTCAGTGTAGCATCATGTACATCATCCTGTAGGAAACAAGTCCTCACCGTAACCATGTCAGGGTTCAGACAGGAGAAACTACATTATAACATTTATCACCCTGTTGGTGGGTCAGACGTTCTACACTCACACACAACTTTGTCATCCACCCGATTAAATCGGCCGCCGATATCGTAAAAGGCGTCGACTTCGGTCTCCGACAGAACCGTCACACTGAAAATCAATCCTCCTTCCTCTCTGTGAGAAAACACACCTGTATCACTGAGGGTTGGGTGTCACTCCATCTGTTCCCTTTCTCCCAGTGTATCTGCTGTGTGTAACAGAAGTGTGTGTGCGTGTGTGTGCGTGTGTGTGTATCAGGTATCAGCCCTGATCAAGATCCGTGATGTAATGAGGTCATTAGAAGCAGGTAATTGGTTGTCGGATCGTTGGAGCGAAAGAAGAGCGCAGTATCAAGTTAACACAGGCAGAACAGAGACGAGAGCAAGATGTGCTGCGTGTGTGTGTGTGTGTGTGTGTGTGTGTGTGTGTGTGTGTGTGTGTGTGTGTGTGTGTATGTGTGTGTGTGTGTGTGTCCTGATGCTATCACCTGGCGTATTGTTTAATTCATGATCAGTGGCTGAATTACGTCACTGCCTCTTAACAACTAAAGTGTTTCATATGAAATCAGTTTCTTATGCTGATGACAGTCACATCATTTATTCTAAACCTATTTCCTCAGACTCGCCTCGGCAGACGTCACTCTCAGGACATCATGTCTACATTTGGACTTTCAATGTGCTCAGATCTCATAGCTGTGAGACATGGAAATCTTTAGTCCTGAAGATTGTCAAAATAACAGAATATTGAACGTTGGCTGCAGTTTTGTTAATGGCAGGTCTGTCGTTAGAGGATCTTCATCATGTAATCTAAAATAAAAAACACACATAATCAGGTTACTGAATTCAGCTCAGATTTGATTCGGATCTTGTAGAAAGTAAATCAGCCTCAAGGGACCGATAAACCGTTCACCTGTAACATTAAGGTGCTTCAAGCCTCAACAAGATAGAATGAAGGGTTATCAGTAGGTTATCAGTAAGGAACATGGTTTTTTTCTTTCATTCATAAACTAATAAAATTTTGCTAGTGGCTTCAGGTGAACCGCTGACTGTCACTCCGCCTTTGAATAACAAACTGATAGATCAGACACGATCAGATTACCTCAGGTGCCCTTGTCATATGTCGAACCTGATGTTGTAGCTCCAAACACGTGCAAGAAAGACCTCTTTAAGGAGCTCAGTATTTCAGGACAGACTGTGAGTCAGAACCTCTCAGAGGAACGAGGCTTCATTTCTGTTATTACGTTTAAGAATCACCATAAAGCAGAGCGTGTGTGTGTAAACATCAATCAGTGTGTGTTGTGGTTTACTCACAGACACCAAAACAGCAAATGGAAAAACGATAAAGAGGCTGAGGATGATAAATGAGGTGGAAAAAAAAGAGGAATAATAAAGAAAGCTCAGCGGAGATGAACGATGTTTTAAAAAAAGGGCAGAGTGTAAATATAAAAGTCAGGACTCAGAACTCTTTCCACCTGAACACCACATTAACACCACATTAACACAATGATTCTTCAGA
>NC_083476.1:737500-752500 GCF_030014155.1 Tachysurus vachellii
TTGACGAAGGCCAAAGCAGACACGGACTCCAGCGACACGAACCTGACAGAGCAGAACCGAGCTCACGAGGACGGACAGAACAACAACGTCACCAGCGCAGCAGCATGTTTATCGAGTTAGAGCTTTTAATTGTTCACTGAAAAAAAAATCTCCGAATGAAAGGAAGCTGATCAACTCAATGAGCTCAGGGAGAGAGCGAGAGAGCACCAGAGCAGTCAGTGGAGAATGTGACGATTCTCTTTTAACTGAGGAACCGCTGACGTTAAGATCAGCTCAGAGACACAGAGAGCAGTGAAGAAATCATCCCTCCTGCTTTGCTTTTTCTGTCTGTTTATTTCATTCAAACCCCAGTGTGCACTCCTAATTGTAGACGAGGAAGATGATGGCTTATGTAACGTGTGTGTAAAGTCCTGATTGGGTAAGAGTAGGGTGAGGGGCGGAGTCAGTTCAAATGTCATTCAAAAACATATCATACTTCAATGTAGCTTTTACAAGAGACAGAGGTCTAAAAACCAGCGAGACCCAGCAGAGAAGTTTGTCTTATTATCTCATGTAAATTCCTGAGTTTCTTTCTGTGTGATTTTATTCTGAAGAGTGGCCTTACACGTCATGCTCCACAAGTCAGGTCTGAAAGTCTGCTTTCATTTCATCATTATACACAGCTTTATATCAATACAACAACACTGAACATCTGTGTAACATCTGCTAGTGTTCTGTCTGTATACACAGTCTGTTAAATAACTGATAAATGAGGCCTGAAATCCTTCTGGACACTTCAGATAATCCCAATAAACCTGATAAGTTTCATGCAGAATAAGGATAGAGATAGCCTGTAAATAAGTGTGTGTGTGTGTGTGTGTGTGTGTCTGCAGCTGTGTAGACTAAAGTTCTTGCTGACGCTTGCAGACTTTTAGCCCTGATGTGTTTTTGCCTTACCTCGATTCCACATGCACTTTAGAGAAGAGCTGCAGCCTCATGGATTTGTTGCTTGTTGCTGATCATCACCCTGTGTTTTACTGCTGGTTTTAACACACCTGCTTTTACTTCTCCGACACACAGGTAAGGTAATGAGTGAGAACATCACAGCTGCAGAGATTTACCTGCTCTGTATTCATCAGTAAAACAGACCCCTGATCAAATATCCTCCTGATACCTTTAGTATGTTCAGAATTAAGGACGTCTCGTTATATCACTACAAGGGGAAGTGGATGCGGGTGCGTTAGACGGCGTGTCGGAACACAGACGGCAGCGTAACAGAAGTGGATTGTGTGTGTGATGTTCCATACACTCAGAGCTTTTCATTTCAGGAAGCACAACAAAGGGAAATTTCACTAAACGATTTGTCTCCATTTCATCATTCACTCGTTCATTACTGTGGTGTGTTTGTCAGGTATTTAAAGCGAGTGTGAAGAAGAGTGTGTACATGGGTTACAGCCTCAGTTATGGATGAGAACGTCGGAGTTTTGCCATTAAGCATTTCTAAAAACTTTTTAATAAAATTTTTTGACAAATCATTCTGTCATTCTTATTCCTGACACTAAAGCACTGCAGAGAAATGATGATGATGATGATGATGACGGTATGAGATACTGTGAAGGTTTAGGAAGTACAACATTCTGTTTTTTAAAAACCTGGGTTCATATTTAAATGTGTCAGTGAGTTTTACAGGATTGATGAACAGAACCTTGAGCGAACTCGAGAGCTGACTTATTTCGAGTTATTCACTATGTCATTTAAAACGTTTCAGGTTAAATAAAATGGTGATATTTAATGGATGCAAAAAGCTGAACATAGAAATGACATTTTTTATAAATATAAATAACAATATTTATAAGCCAAATAGGCACTAAAATATATATTTATAAGACAAATAGGCGCCTCGTCAGGCACTGAATGTTTAGAAACAGTATTTAAACGTTAACCTCACTGCTCGGCTGAGGACATCACTCCTCCCTTACTGTCCGCTGCTCCACACACTTCCAGGTTCCCTTTCGAAGGGAACGAGACGTTTCGTAGGTTAAGTTAGCGGAAGCGGAGCAAGAGACGGGTATTTCTCTTTTTTTCTCTTTCTCTTGCCCTCTCCCCTGACTCCATTTGCTCGGTTTCGAGGAGCTCACGCTGTGATTTCCTCCCGACGTGGAAGAGAGCATGCTGCCCTGAGGAGCTCGATGTGGGTGGGGAGGAGCTCGATGTGCGGGGGAGGGGCTTCCCCCTCTAAACTGCAGACGCAATGATTGGGGTTGGAGGAGCTCCTCGAGGTGGTGACATGCACTGTGTCTAAGTGGAATTTAGATTCTAAGCTAGACAACCGCTTTGAAAGGCTTGAAAGTCATGGGTATGGGGCGATGCCTGGGATTGAAGAGATGCTTGCTTATCTCTTACCTACATCGCCTGTATGGAGGAAGCCTGTCCTTCCAACCAAGCCTTGTTGAGCTACTTCAGCCCTTGTAGGTAAGGCCTACACGGCAACAGGTCAAGCGGGTGTGTCCCGGTTTGCAGGCCTACCAAGCTGACCTGCTGACAGAGCTCAACATTGGAGAGGGTTTGGACCCTCAGGTGGTAGCTGAGCTCAGCCGAGCCACGAACCTCGCGCTCCGTACGCTTCATAGGCCTTTCGATGGCTGTGCTGGTTGCCAAGGAGAGGCATCTGTGGCTCAACTTAATGGGTATTAAAGATAAGGATAAATCCTTTCTGCTGGATGACCAGATTTCACCTCAGGGCTTGTTCGGCAATGCAGTGAGTAGTGTTGTCCACAGACATGCCAGTCGGCGGCGTTCAGTGAGTTTCTCCCTCGCCGCAACAAGCAGCCTTAGCCATCATCCAGCTGCAACCAACCCTCTCCTACCTCACTCAGAGCAGTAAAAAGGGTAAGTGTGGCAGCCCATGTACAGTAGGGAAACATTTGGGGTTTTTTTTTTCTCCACAGAGGTCCCAAAGGGGAAGATTACTGAACATGTGATGAAATGTTCCAAAAACCTAAACTTAACTCCAGCTCAAAAAGAAGCAAGAAAGAGAAAAGTGGAGGAGATTCAGAGGGACGTTGTATGAAAGTTAGGTAGCATCAAGTGTCCGTTGCCTGAGGAGCTGAAGGAACAAGTGACAAGGTCAAAAAGAGAAGAACATGTCTTCAACAATAACATCCTTATTGATTGGATAGTGATTTTATAAATATAATATTCTTTCACTTCGAGGATATAAGACGAAACAGCAGAAACTGAATAAATTAGGTGAATAAATTTTTATTTTCACAGGAGTGTGTATTTGTGAGGATGAGGGTCCATCTTGTCCCTTTGAGTCCAACACACACACACACACACACACACACACAGCAGAGGAGACTGAAGAATCCTGAATGACATGGAACAGATGTGAGCGTTGTGCTGTGGACACAGAAAAGAGACAGACAGAAAAAACAGAGACAATTAAACAAAGATGAACTTGAATGCAGTTATATCACAATTAATCTTCACCAGTTTCTGGGCTTTACATTTAATTATGGAACATTTTATTTCTAGAACATTTAGAACAAATATTTCCCTCTAAAGAGAAAGACATTTAGAGAAAAGTTTGAACTGGTATTTTACAGGAAACTCCATGCAATAGGCTCAGGCTCCGCCTACTATAGGCTCCATGATGATGTCATGGATAATTTAAAAGTCAAAGCAAGCATGTGCATATTTTTGAGTGTGTGTGTGCATGTGTGTGTGTGTGTGTGTGTGTGTACGTGTGTGTGTGTATGTGTGTGTATGTGTGTATATGTGTGTGTGTATGTATGTGTGTGTGTTTGTATGTGTGTATGTGTGTGTATGTGTGTGTGTATACGTGTGTGCGTTTGTGTGTGTATGTGTGTGTATGTGTGTATATGTGTGTGTGTATGTATATGTGTGTGTGTGTACGTGTGTGTATGTGTTTGTGTTTGTATGTGTGTATGTGTGTGTGTATGTGAGTGTCTGTGTGTGAGTGTGTATGTGTGTGTATGTGAGTGTGTGTGTGTATGTCTATGTGTGTGTGTATACGTGTGTGTGTATGTGTGTGTGTGTGTGTGTGTACCTACACTGCTCGGACCAGATTATTACAGTGTTGTATCCGGACAAAGTCAAACAGCTGGTTTATGGCCCTGTGTGCGAGTTCAGGACGATGTTCAGTGTAAGCTTCAATAGCGTTGAGAACCTGCTCTTCATTCTTAGAGCCGGTCACCTAAAACACACACATTTATATAGATACGAATATCAAGAATGTCATAATACATTAATGTGACTGAGTGGCTCATTGTTTTATTGATCAATTCTGTATTTATCATTAAATTTACACTGAATTCAACAATGTTGTGGCACATGACCACTAGGGGGAGACAAATCATCATGTCCTGTAACAGAGCTGACAGTTTACTTTTGTTTCATATTGTTGAGCTAGTATTGTTAAGGGTTGTACATCTTTATTAAAAAATCAAATAAAACATTTATATAATATGTGAGAAGGCTGTGATTAGACCAGAACTGACTGTGGAGTGTATTTAGTGTCAACACTAACTGAACTAAAACTTTAAAAGCTCACCCATAAATCCATTTTAAATAGCTCAAAAGTTCTAATTTTCAGTTTTCCAATTGTCACTTAGAAGTAGTTAAAATTTGACAATTTCATCAAAACACATCTAAATAGAAATAAAAGTGGAATCAGATAAGTTTAAGATAAGAAGTTACTAGTTGTACCTTAAAGGCCGGGATGTGTTTGACGTTACACAGTGTAGTGTTATAAAGACCCAGAAACTGCAGAGGCCTCTTTAAGCCCTGGAACGGGTAGATACTGCTCTTACAGGGATCGGTGCTGAAAGTGAGAGAGACAGAGAGAGAGATAAGAGAGAGAGACAGAGGAGGGGGACAGAGAGAGAGAGATAAGACAGAGAAACAGAGGAGGGGGACAGAGAGAGAGAGAGATAAGACAGAGAAACAGAGAGAGAAACACAGAGACATTTTTGTGTCCCATATGTACATAAGTCAATGGTTTCTGAATAAGTTTTATGTCATTTCCTGTCTGACACAGGATACGTACCTTGGTGGTCCCATGGCCTCCTCCATGTTCATCCCAGGTGACACATCCCCAGGTCATGACCTTGCTATATCCTTGCACAATGATCTGATCTCCCCTTCAGCCACAGCTCACAACCTTGGGGTAACCATGGACAATCAACTGTTCTTTTCCTCTCATGTTGCTAATGTGACTCGCTCATGTCGGTTTCTTTCCAACATTAGAAGAATTCGGCCATTTCTGTCCACACAGGCTGCTCAGGTACTTGTTCAGTCTCTTGTCATTTCTAGACTGGATTACTGTAACACACTGCTGGCAGGTCTACATATGAATGCAATCCGTCCTCTGCAAATGATCCAAAATGCAGCTGCCCGGCTTGTTTACAACCTGCCAAAGTTCTCGCATACCACCCCGCTGCTGCGATCCCTCCACTGGCTTCCGGTAGCTGCACGCATCAGATTCAAAACACTGATGCTGGCCTACAAAGCCAAAAATGGACCAGCTCCCTCTTACCTCAAAGCCCTCATCACTCCTCACACTGCACCTCACACCCTCAGATCTACCAGCACTGCTCGACTGGTTCCACCATCTCTCAGGGTAAGAGGTAAGTTTACTACAAGACTCTTCTCTGTTCTGGCACCAAGGTGGTGGAATGAACTTCCCCTAGAGGTCCGGACAGCTGAGTCACTGGATATTTTCAAGCGGCGGTTGAAGACCTACTTATTCAGGAAACACTTCAACTAGCACTTCTTTCCTTATCTTTTGCATTAAAAAAAAAAAAACGACCAACCAAGTGGAGGACGATGAGGAGGATGAGGACGATGAAGAGTTATCATCGTCCTCATCGTCAGTGGAGGACTCGGGGAAGATGTTTATGCAGTCGAAGAGACTGAGGGACACGAGCATGTTGTGGAAGTTGCACAGAGTCCAAAGGCTTTGGTGGAGACCAATACAGTCAGTCAAGTGGAGCTCCATCAGATCCTGGAAAAAGAAGCTTACGAGTTACAGAACAGAGACATCTGAGAGTAAAACCAACATACAGTACAGTGTTAGAGCAATACAACCACTTATTATTACAATGATATAGAAATAACACCATGTATTAAAGCATGACAGTGAATAAACAATTTATTACAGTGTTATAGCAATAACATGAGCTATGAAGGTGTTATAGCTACTAACACTATTATTAAGATGTTACAGCAAAAAAAATTATTATGCTAGTACAATTATAAGAGAACTTCTTAAGGTGTTATTACAATAAAATTACAAAAAAGTTAATTGTTAAAAAAAGTTGTTATTAAGGTGCTATAGAATCCTAATGAGCTGTTATTACTAGGCTGTGTGTGAGCACCTGCTTGCTGATGGCCTTGAGGTCTCGGTCTCGTACGACGTCCTCTCTGAGGTGCAGTCGGCTCAGTCGGGTGCTGTGCGGGTCGCTGAAGAGCTGAAAAAACCCATCCTGAGGCTCAAACTCGGTGTCTGTGTGCACCAGCTCCACGTACCTGAGGAGCAGAATTACAGAAATAAACAGCAATGTTAAAGTGGTATGAAATGACAAATTAATAGGAACTTATTATTAAAAATTATAAATTATTACATAAAAAACACTTATTATTATAGTGATCTATGAGACTATAATAACAGCCTTATTAATGTGTTATAACAAGTAATAAAGCAACTCGTTTTCAGGTGTAACATGGTTAAAAAACCTGTATAGGGTAATAATACAACTCATTATTAAAGTGTTATAGACATTCTTAGTGTTATAACAAAAAAGTACTTAGAAATAACAGCAACTAAATGATTGGTGTTTAACTGTGAGAAAAATGTTTCTTTTTAAGGTGTTAGAAATAAAATGAGGCATTATTACAGTGCTACAGCAACACAATGACTTAGTAAAGAGAAATAGGGACATAAATGACCTCATATTAAAGCGTTAGAGCAGTAAAAAGACTTATTACAATGTTATAGCAAATAAAAATGAAAAGAAAATTATTAAATTGTCATATCAGGAAAATATCGTATTAATATTAAAAGTGCGGTGTACAATGTTTGAAAAATGCTTCAGAAAACCGAGTCACGGCGACTAACAAAACAAACGTGTAGCCAATGAGCAGAAAGGGGCGTGTCTTGTCAATATGGGCAGAGAGAGTGTTCAGTGCGCATGTTTGACATTAGCCGAAAGCGATTGAAACACTGACATGGAGGATACCTGCCGTTACCTCTGCCTCGGGTTCTAGGTGTTGAACGTCATCCTCCACGTGAAACGGAGCTAAACCTTTTAACACACAGTACTACAAAAACACATCTGTATTACCATAGTATTACTCATTGTGTTCATTTATTGATAAAAATATCCCCTCGGCCAGCTGCCCCAGCAGGTTCCGCCATAATAGTTGCCTGGGATACGTATGTATGCGTGGGCGGAGCTATCAAAACAGGAGTGACAACCATTTGGATTAGGGGCGTGTTTGTTTTGGTGATTTAAAATGTCAACATTGGCTTTCAAACATCGTGCACTGCACCTTTAATTATCAATAAAATGACTAACTTTAAAGAAGTAATAAAATGAGGGATTATTACGGGGTTATAAACGATTCTGTTTCAGTCACCTCCTAGTGGAGATGATGCATGTGATGCTTCTGTAACAACTTGTCTGTTTACATCATTAATAGTAATAATAATAATAATAATAGTAATAATAATAATAATAATACTAATAATAATAATAATAATACTAATAATAATAATAATAATAATAATAACAATAATAATAATAAACAGTGTACACTTACATGTGAACAAGCTTGTCACAGATCTCACTGGGTAAGAAGATGTCTGGACGCAGGCACAGTTGGTTCCTCTCGCCCATGTAGCACATGGTTCTTCTGAGGTTCTTCAGACAGAACACGGTGCACAGAGACATGAGGCTCTCTGGATCATCCCCTGCTTTGGTTGCCATGGTGATGCACCCTTTCAGAGTCAGAGGTCAAACACCAAGGCGATGGAGGAAAGCGAACAGTGTGCTCAGATCTCAGGCATCATAAATACATATAATCATTACCTATAATTAATAATGTTTTATTTAATTATTTAGCAAAAATAAATCTGATTTATAAGTGTAGTCTGTAGAGCAACAGCAAAAATACAAGTACAATTTCTTACAATTTTATTTTCTCCAAAATTATAAAAAGTAACTTTGCCACTGCTGAAAGTGACAAACATTTGGACTGCATTTCGTTTGGAATTTAATTTCCCACAAAAATGTAGCATTCCTGCTAATATAAGTAAATATTGTGGTGACTGAAGGCCAATTAGCTAACAAGGCTAATTAATAGCTTAATTACAAACCATAAATCCAGACTCAGAACCCACATGTTTAGAAATGTATTTTATATTTGAACTTTTTTCTTTTAATTTATCTTATTATTTTGTTGTCTATTTGTATGTTTTATATTATGCTGTGTGTTATAAATGTATCTTGTAAGGTGACCTCGAGAGTTTGAAAGGCACCTTCAAATAAAATGAATTATTATAATTAATGTATTAATAATAATAATTAATTAATAATTAATAATTAATATATTATTATTACGCTGATCCACCAAATTTAAGACTCCTGAGGGTGGACAAAAGAGTCTTATTGTGTACATTATCAAATGCCACTGAAAAGTCTAGGAGGATGAGAACGGGTGAAGCTTGGCTGATGTAGCAGCATGTAGTTTCTCAGAGACTGAGGGCTGTCTCTGTGGAATGTGCTGCTTTGAGGCCAGACTGGTTTTGGATCTTTGGGATCTTGAAGGTTGTTCTTTGAGAGATAGACAGCTGCTTATAGACAATACGTTCAAGTGATACCAGTCTGTAGTTACTAATGTCTGATGGATCCAGAGCAGGTTTCTTGTGATGCCCACTGAGTGTTTTATGATATTGAATGTGTTGCGGAAATTCTATTCTATTAATCAGAAATAATAGTTCAATGTGAACTTTTCCTAAGTTGCAGAGAAGAACGCAGCAGAGTCCTGTGGAATATCAAACTTATTTATTCAACACACTTGCAAGTGTGAAGTCATGTGAGGCTGTTCTCTATTTATACAAGATAATGGACCAAAGGTTCATAATTATGTGTGCTTGAGGCATCTTCCATTGATCTTGTCATCCTCTAATCTTGTCATTGCACAGGAAGAGCAACGGTCATGCTGTTATTTTCCATACATCTGCAATGTTCTTACATATCTTTTATGCTTCGTGTGCAGTTTGGAAAACAGTTCAATCTCCCCTTTGTTATCTTTGCTGTTCCTAATTTCAGGTGTGTGTGTGTGTGTGTGTGTGTGTGTGTATTGATACAGAATGTTCAATGTTAATTTTTTGTTATTCAGAACATTTTTCTATTACAAATGTTACAACATTATATTTCTGGTTACGTTGGTTTGTTTCAGTCCTTGGTTAACGACCGCAGCTAATCCATGCTAGTTACTCGTTAGTTTTTGACAGTTAGGAAAACCGACAATGTTTGTAGATTCCGAAGCTCTTAATAAGGGCACAAGACCCAACTTTATGTATGTTCTGTAAGATTCCCTTATCTGTCAAACATATTTTATTAGATTGTCCTGGACTTAACACAAGCAGAATGCTCTTTTATGAACTTACTTCACTTAAGGACATATTTAATGACATTATTTGGTTTATGTGGCTTTTTGGTTTATGTGGCTTTAGTACATACTTATTTAATGTGGCAAAAGTATTGCGGGAAATGAATAAATAAAAGATTGAACAGTCTTTGGCACCTCAACTATCTAACTTTCCCATTACGTTCAACTCAAATTTGTGATTTGCTTCCACCTGCAAATTGCTTTGTGTATCATATTTAATAAACCAATCCAATTTAAATGTTTAAATGAACATGTATAGTCACACCATTGTAGCAGTGTTACATGCAGTAGACTATAAGGTAAGTAGTGATTGTTCATATGACGTTTACTCAAGTGGAAGAATGTAAGTAATAAACTTACACCTACTAGCACTATGCATTATATTTTGAAAAAGTAGATTATCTTAATATCAAAAACCTTAAATTTTCTCTGGACTCAATAATAAATACATGTCTGACCTTTGGAACGAACCAAAAAAAATAGAAAATGGCATTCATGACGATTTATGGTGATTTTATTTCCCTTTGCCTACATTGACGCTGATGCATTAAAGAAGGGGTCCCCTGTACCAAGATGGCGGCTCTATTGACGCATTCGTTCCAGTGTACTGCCTTATACAAGGCGACATCTAGTGTATATGTCTGAGGTAAGCAGTTAGCGGTGCTCTCTCAATATACAGTAGGGCTGTAAAAGTTTTGAGTAGTTTGATAAAGTCAATAATATGCAGTAATATTATTGTTCAGTGTTATAAATGTATTAGGAAGTGTTTTACGAATGGCTGGATTGGATTTAACGGTTTTATTACCGACTACAGCTGTTTGATATACGTGTGTGTGTGTGTGTGTGTGTGTGTGTGTGTGTGTGTGTGCGCCGACAAACTGAGGTGATTTTAACGAATTAAATAACTGCCTTTAATTTGTGCAGGTGAAAAATCACAGACAGAACAATTTTCTCATGCTGTACTCTTTAATCTGTCCAGTGCCATCTAAAGGACACAGAATAAACTCTCCAGTTCAGCAGCAGTTCCAGTTCTCCGTGTCTTCTGTTACACAACGCAGACTGTAGCAGTAGGCAGAAATAGGCTGGTTACACATACAGCATGAAATCATGGCTGGAGTTTGTGCTGGCTGTGTATGAACGGAATAGTGAGGTAATAAAAGAGAAAGAAAAGGCCCTTGAGTCATATTTATATAACAAATATTTCTTTTATTTACATTTATTTTACCAGGAAGTCTCATTGAGATCAAAAATCTCTTTTACAGGAGAGACCTGGCCGAAGTTAGCAGCCGTACATAAACACAACATATTAAAAACATACATACATACAATCATGCAAATACAAGGACCTCTCAAGAAAAACAACTACATGTCTCCTTTACCACATTTTTTATGATGGTCTTAAATGTATTTATTGATATACACATTTCTAATTTAAGATCTTTTTTGCAAGTTATTCCATGCCCATAGTGCATAGTATAAAAATACAGTTTTCCCCAAATCTGCTCAAACATCCATCCATCCATCCACATCAAATTTCATTCGAAGGTGCTGTGTGAATTTATAGAGAAATCTAATATTCAGTCCCTTCGAGGATACGAGTTGAAAGAGAAAACACTAAATAAATGAGGTGAACACACACTTTCCCCCGATACAGAAGATGATAATCAGACAAACATGTGGCTCGCTTTGATTCTGATGACGTCTACGTGAATGCGGATGTAGGAGCCATGTTAAGTGTACGTCATGTGACCGTGGGAGAATGGGGGTGTCAGTAATTACGTAAGGTTAAAACACCTTTGTGTAGCTCCGGAAGCATGGGGGTGAGTGTAGGAGCACATATTTTTTGGTTGACCGTATAATCACAGTATAAGAATAATATATTCATTGAGAAGCAGTATTGTTGAACTTGAGCAAATCAGTGTTATACATTGCTATATAGAAACTATCTTCAAATGGATGGAGAATAAACAGCAAACTGCAAGGATGATTAATGTGTCACGACTTTATTGCTCCCCACTCAGCTCCTTGATCATTGTGCCGCTACAGCGGACGCCATACTGTACGGTGAATTTAGCAAAGCGCTGCATGAGGCTGTTTTAAATAGGGTTGCAAAGGGGCTGAAAGTTTCTGGTAAATTTCCGTAAACTTTCCACAGGAACTTAATCTGGGGAATTTTGGAAATATTCAAAATTGGAAACTTTACGGGAATTTATGGGAATTAATTGGAAATATAGGGGAATTTATATAAACTATATCATATACAAACATAAATAAACATTTTGTTTGGTCATAAGCAGACATGCATGAAGGTAATACAAATTTGAAAAATGAAATGTAATAAACAAACTTAATAATTGTAATAAACATTATTTTATAGAGGTTTTTTATTTCAGGGGGAGTGAGTGTGTGGGGGGGTCATCAAATTATCTGTGCATGTGGTAACACTTCTAATTTATGATCTGATTTAGGATCAGCTTTCCAGCGCTGGAGAGAACTGAACTTCTCTGGAAACCGGGTTACAAACGTAACCTAGTGTAGTTCTCTGAGAACATGGCTGGAGTCGGGGTTCTACAGACGGAGGGCAAGGATGAAGGCAACAGCACCGTGTGGATTGGATTCATGGACATAGTTCCTGTCATCGGGGCAGTAAAAGAGTCAGTGGAGTTTGTGCTGGCTGTGTATGAAGGTGATAGTGAGGAAATAAAAGAGAAAGAAAAGGCCCTTGACGATATCGTGATGGTGAGTCATATTTATACAAAATCTTACAAATTCAAATTCTTTATTTAAACAGAAGGATTTCTGATGTTCTCGTGCATGAAGCACCATGTTGTTCGTATAAAACTCACATTTTACTCTCTACTCTTTGTTGATTTCCAATTTGGATAATTCAGTATAAAGCAGCAGCAGCAGACGAAATGGAAAAAGAGAAATGGATCAGTAATAAACAGACAGAAAAGAAGCGGTTTGAGGTCAGAGGTGAAGTGGCAAACATGTACAGCACAGATCGTGGTTTAAACTGGTGCACTGACATCATGAGAGAAGTTGTACCATTGTTTCATAGCAGGTAGTTCATGGTTGCCAGGTCTTGAACTACACTGTATTAAAAAAAAAAAAACTGTAGAAATTATAGGAATTACCTGGCAAAAAAGTTGCCAATAAAATCCTGTAAAAATGTTGGTAATTGTAAAATGGTTTGCTGTATTATACTGTATAGCAGTTTACAGGAAATTGTTGTATGCTTGTGGAAGGGAGTGGATCCAATGGGCAGGTGGTTGGTTTGTTCATATTCGAGAAAACACAGTGATTGTAAACAATTATCTACTGGTTTAATACGTAAGGAGAACTTTACTTGTACTGTTTTGTTTTCTGTAAAAGCAGTGACGTCTTACTGACCTGATTGTTGGCATGACAACGTAGTGAGTAAATAAAAAACTGTATTAAAATCACAAAGACTCGAGCCTGCTTATTCGATGTAATATAAATAAATAAAAAGGAATTCTAGAAAACAGGAGAGGTGTGAGGAATAATCCTGTAGTCCTGTGATCTAAAGCTAAAGAGTAGAATTAAAGGTGGAGTGCACGTTGTTTGAGAAATGATTCAGAAAACCGAGTCGGGCCGACAAACGTGTAGCCAATGAGCAGAAAGGGGCGTGTCTTGTCGATATGTGGCAGAGAGATCGTTCAGTGCATGTGTGTGACATTAACGCGGAAGCGATTGAAACATTGACATAACGGATACCTGCCGTTACCTCTGCCTCGGGCTCTAGGTGTTGAACGTCGCCGTCTGCATGAAACGGAGCTAAACCTTTTAACACACAGTACTACAAAAACACATTTGTATTACCATAGTATTACTCATCGAGATGATTTATTGATAAAAATATCCCCTCAGCCAGCTGCCCCAGCAGGTTCCGCCATAATAGTTGCCGGGGTTACGGGCAGAGCTGTCAATACAGGGGTGACACCCATTTGGGTTAGGGGCGTGTTTGTTTTGGTGATTTCAATTGTCAACATTGGCTTTCAAACATCGTGCACTGCACCTTTAAGTACGTAACCTAGTGAACCAGAGTTAATGTATCCAATGATAAAGACTTAAGCAGTCTTGTACATCGCTCTGGATAAGAGTCTGTAAATGTGTGTGTGTGTGTGTGTGTGTGTGTGTGTGTGTTCAAGCCATAAATTGTCCTCACTGACCAGAGATTGTGACGTGGTGTGTGACCTCATTCCAGAAAGTCCATGAGTTATGATGTCAGAGCATAAAAGACAATCTAGTGAAGCTTTTTCTCTCTGTCTCTCTTACACACTCACATTCTTTGTCTCACACACACACAGACACACACACACACACACACACACACATTCTCTGTCTCACACACACAGAAAGTCAGTTTCTTTCCAGCCTTGTTTTGTGCTCAGTCAAAAAGATGAGAACTTTCCCCTGGCTTTGTTCCACACACAGAAACACACACAGACACACACTAATAAATGATACAAACACTGTTAATCATGTGCCACACACACACACACACTCCTGTGGAAGCATCTCCCCTTTAAGTTAGTGTCATTTTAATTTTCACAGGAGTGTGTATTTGTGAGGATGAGGGTCCATCTTTACCCTTTGAGTCCAACACACACACACACACACACACACACACACACACACACACACACACACACACACACACACACACACACAGCAGAGGAGACTGAAGAATCCTGAATGACATGGAACAGATGTGAGCGTTGTGCGTTAGATTCCTTTCTTTAGATCCCATTAGCTGTGTTGTTCTGGTGTGTTTTAAGGTGGACCAGATGCTGAGGCGAGATTTCCTGCTCTGCACCTTTTACCTGCTGGTGTCCATCGGATCCTCCTTAAAATTCTCACACTGCTCCATCACCTTGCTGCAGGAAGAAAAAACAGTTTTAGATCAATATTTACTGTTCAAGGACCTGCAGTTAGTTAAATATCTAACACGTATCTATCTACATTTATTTAATTAGTTTTATAAGCAGCAAAATAAAACAAATCCATTTGTACGCCGCTCTGGATAAGGGCTTCTGCCAAATGTCAGAAATGTAAACACTAATAATAGTGAAATCCTGGGCTCTGATTGGTGCTAACAGTTTTCCTCCATCTTTGTGGATCAGTGAGAAAGTGCTAACTAGTGTAGCGCTGCTCCGGGGGGCGTGGCATGAATTCTAGCAGCGTTGCATTGTGGGCGTGTTTAGTGGGTGTGGCCTGTACAGCTTTTATCAGTTCCAAAATGAAACGTCTAATGAAAGGTTTCTAAACATCATCACAATGTTTTTGTTTTAAACTGAA
>NC_083476.1:757500-760000 GCF_030014155.1 Tachysurus vachellii
ATAACTCTTCATCGTCCTCATCATCATCCTCGTCGTCCTCAGTGGAGGACTTGGGGAAGAAGATGCTGGAGCAGCCGAAGAGACTGAGGGACACGAGTGTGTGGCGGAATTTGCGCAGAGTGCAAAGGCTTCGGTTGCTGAGATGATTACAGCACGTCAAGTGGAGCTCCATCAGATCCTGGAAAAAGAAGCTTACGAGTTACAGAACAGAGACATCTGAGAGTAAAACCAACACACAGTACAGTGTTAGAGCAATACAACCACTTATTATTACAATGATATAGAAATAACACCATGTATTAAAGCATGACAGTGAATAAACAATTTATTACAGTGTTATAGCAATAACATGAGCTATGAAGGTGTTATAGCTACTAACACTATTATTAAGATGTTACAGCAAAATAAAATGCTAGTACAATTATAAGAGAACTTCTGAAGGTGTTATTACAATAAAATGACTTATTAAAAAAAGTTGATAAGGTGTTATAGAACCCTAATGAGCTGTTATTACTAGGCTGTGTGTGAGCACCTGCTTGCTGATGGCCTTGAGGTCTCGGTCTCGTACGACGTCCTCTCTGAGGTGCAGTCGGCTCAGTCGGGTGCTGTGCGGGTTGCTGAAGAGCTGAAAAAACCCATCCTGAGGCTCAAACTCGGTGTCTGTTTGCACCAGCTCCACGTACCTGAGGAACAGAATTACAGAAATAAACAGCAATGTTAAAGTGGTATGAAATGACAAATTAATAGGAACTTATTAAATAAAAATTGTTAAAAATGATGAATCGATGAAATGATGTCTTATAGACCACTATAATAAGTGGTCTATAAGACTATAATAACAGCCTTATTAAAGTGTTATAACAAGTAATAAAGCAACTTGTTTAGAGGTGTAACATGATTAAAAAAAACTGTATAGGGTAATAATACAACTCATTATTAAGGTGTTATAGCAATGAAACAAGACAGTTATGAAAAAAGTACTTAGACATAACAGCAACTAAATGATTGGTGTTTAACTGTGAGAAAAATGTTTCTTTTTAAGGTGTTAGAAATAAAATGAGGCATTATTACAGTGCTACAGCAACACAATGACTTAGTAAAGAGAAATAGGGACATAAATGACCTCATTGTACTGCTCTAATGCTTTAATAAGACTTATTACAATGTTATAGCAAATAAAAATGAAAAGTAAATTATTATTAAATTGTTATATCAGGAAAATATCGTACTAATATTAAAGATGCATGTGATGCGCTGGCTCGGTAACAACTTGTCTATTTGACAATTATTATTAATAATAATAATAATAACAATAATAATAATAAACAGTGTACACTTACATGTGAACAAGCTTGTCACAGATCTCACTGGGTAAGAAGATGTCTGGACGCAGGCACAGTTGGTTCCTCTCGCCCATGTAGCACATGGTTCTTCTGAGGTTCTTCAGACAGAACACGGTGCACTGAGACATGAGGCTCTCTGGATCATCCCCTGCTTTGGTTGCCATGGTGATGCACCCTTTCAGAGTCAGAGGTCAAACACCAAGCTGATGGAGGAAAGCGAACAGTGTGCTCAGATCTCAGGCATCATAAATACATATAATCATTACCTATAATTAATGTTTTATTTAATTATTCTATTAAATTAACGTCTATTAATTAGCCTTCTTAGCTAACTGGCCTTCAGTCACCACAATATTTACTTATATTAGCAGGAATGCTACATTTTTGTGGTAAATTAAGTTCCAAACGAAATGCAGTCCAAATGTTTGTCACTTTCCGCAGTGGCAAAGTTACTTTTTATAATTTTGGAGAAAATAAAAATGTAAGAAATTGTACTTATAAATGCGTATTTTTGCTGTTGCTCTACAGACTACACTTATAAATCAGATTTACCACAAATTTCGCTAGACACCGAATATAAATAATACAATTATAATGTTGTAATTATACAAATAACTGTAATTAGTACGTTTAATAACACAGAATTGCGCTGTATGAACTCGAATGTGAAGCGATTAGCTAATGGCTAGGAAGCTAAACGCCGCTATCCGTTTACCTGTATGGGTTTTCGTGCTAATGCTAACTCATGCTAAACCTAAAGCTGCTAACGGAGCGTAGCATATTAGCATAGCCGTTAGCATATTAGCATAGCCGTTAGCATATTAGCATAGCCGTTAGCGTATTAGCTGAAACTTACTAAGGGCCAATCAGGTTCCTTCCTACGATCATGACACGGACAGGAAAGCAGGGATTTCACCAGAATTCGGCTTTAACTTTTATTTCGTCGGCGGAAATTTAGGTTCTGTTTGTTTACTTTGCTGAAAAACTCTTTGATCTTTGGGGGATTGTTTTCCTCTCAACGTCTCTCGTCCTGATGACAACAAAACAAGGTTCAACTTCCGGGTTCTTACATAACTGTTTCCGGTGAGGGATAAAAAAAAAAGACCCTGAGATTCCACCAGTTCATTTCAAAATGTATTTGTATTTTTTGTTTGCTT
>NC_083476.1:765000-770000 GCF_030014155.1 Tachysurus vachellii
GAAAACCAAGAGCGCTGTCATTTGTTTCCCAGCCGGAGTGTTTTTCCTGTGACACCTTTCATTTCTCCAGAACAGTTGTGTTTTCGCTCCAACATGTCGAGTTCCTACAAAAACAGGTGAGACACGAATCACTGTCGGGCTGCAAAAAGTGCGTATAATAAACTCATTCTGAACAGAGTTGTGTGGTCTGATCAGGATGTTAATAACATGCATTTATTCGGATGTGTTCGCTAGCTGTGTAGCCTAGCGGCTAACGTTAGCCTTACATAGCTGTGTTTATTACTCACCCGTTTAGTTTAGAGCTTTAACATGTTTATAAAGTCGCTTTCGTGTTTAGTCTGAACATTAAATAAAGTGCAAGTCATGAGACTGAATGAAATGTTTAAACTTTCTGATTTTGTGCTTTATTAAACCTGACAGTCAGCTGAGTTACAGCATGAACACAATAGTGACTGAAAAACGTGACTTTTAAGTGAGTTTGTCAAGAACAAGAATTAAATTAAAATAAGATTTTTTCCTTAAGCGTTTTTTTTTATCCCAAATCATAACATTATTAAATAGAGATCAGACGTTGATCAGATCAGCAGCAGAGAAGCTTAAACGCTGAGATGAAGAGGAATCTACTGGATCTTAGCAGGAATCTACTGGGATCTTTTCCAGACTTATCAGATCCCTTTTTCCAGTCAGCATTTAAACCTTGGTACTTTAAAGTAGACTTTAACCACAGAAAGGTCTTGTGACTGCAGTTAAAGATCCACAGCAGGAGTCTGACCGAAGGTCTCATAGCTGTTCAGAGGACGTAAGAGAGGAGAAGCGGAAGTTATCAGAGAATATTCATCTGAACAGATTGACCTCCTGTTGAGAAGGGGGTGTAAACATTTGTCATTTTGATCCTTAACACTTATTTAGGACCAGATGGTGATGAATCGTGTCACTGATATTACAGAAGATTTCTTTCTCTAACAAAAAATCAAAAACAAGGTACTGTGATGAGGAGCAGCTGATTTGCTCTGAACTGAATCCTGCATCTTAAATATTGTAATGCGTTTTGTTATTAAAAATAGAATTAAACTTTAGTTTTCTTGGACCTTTTTTTTAAGCCCTGATGGAAATCCTCATATCTTTTATTCAATTTAAATGAATAAATAATTGATTTTAGAAGTAGCTGATGTGTTTAAATGTGTTTTGATTAAAAAAAAATTAATTACATTTTTTTATCAATGTGTTGATTATTAATAATTTAACCTTGATTGTGTTTGTTGTGGTTTGTGAGTAAATATGTAAATGGTGATGAATTTCAGGTGAAATAAAGAAGTAAAGACTCATTATTATGAAATCATACACTGTAAGGCTTACATTTCTCTTCCAGCCTTTATCTGTCCTGTGGGTGTGCAAACTTTTGCACCCAACAATCATTAGCCTGTTCAGACCTTCTCTAAACAGTCTGTTTCTTAATCTTGCTTTGTTTCTTAATTGTTTGAAGGATTCAGGAGTTTAAGACGGCGCTGAGCGAGGAGAAGCTGGACCTGAAGGCACTACGGGAGCTCTGCTTCGCTGGTAACGACACGTTTATAACGTCTTCACTCCTTTCACTCACCATCACCTTTCTGTCCTAATCCTACTGCTAATAATAATAATAATGATAATAATAAAAATAATAATGATAAAGTTAATAATAACTTTTATTCCTTTTCTGTTTTTTTTTCCTCTTCTTCATGACATCCCTCAGGAATTCCTTTCGAGGGGGGGATTCGCTCTCTGTGCTGGAAGGTGAGGAGCTTTTGTGGTCTTTAAGGACTCTTTATTGTGGCTGTCATCAGTCCCTTGTGCTTTATCCTGTAAATGTGACATAAACATGATGAAGCAGAGTTACTGCTGACACACTGAGGCTGATTATTTTCTAACTAAAGCAATTTTGATCATTTGTATTTGTTGTAAAATCATTTTTTAGATCTTGTTGAACTACCTGCCCCTGGACCAGACATTATGGGACTCGTTCCTGAAGAAGCAGAGGTAACAAATGCATGCGTGCAAACACACACGCACACACACACACACGCACGCACACACACATGCACGCACACACACATGCACACACACACACATGTGCACACACACATGCACACACACATGCACACACACATGCACACACACATGCACACACACATGCACACACACACACACAGTGGAAGTGGAATAGAGAAGTCATTTTTGTTTCAGTTTTATTTCAAGGGAATTCTGAAAAAAAGCAAAAATCTTTGAAAACAAATCAATATTTATAATAATGAACTATTTTAAAAATAAATGTTTTCTTAATTTTTTAATCATTTTAAAAATATATTTTTTTAAATAAAGTAATGAATTAATAAGTTGCAAATGTCACACTGACTCAAATTGAAGTGTGTGTGTGGTGTGTGTGTGGTGTGTGTGTGGTGTGTGTGTGGTGTGTGTGTGGTGTGTGTGTGGTGTGTGTGTGTGTGTGTGTTCAGGGAGATTTATTCCCAGTTTCTAAAGGAGATGATCATCCAGCCGGGAATCGCTAAAGCTAACCTGGGTCTCTCCAGAGAGGACGTGACCATGGAGGATCACGTGAGTTTTGACGTTTAGCTCTGAGCAGCTTCTCAAACCTCGTCATCTTAATTCTGGATTAATTTACGTATCTTCTCAGAAACGCAGTGTTTTTATTTGATTTTAACACTCCGGCTTCTTCTGTCTGTGTTTTGCAGCCTTTAAATCCAAACCCTGAGAGTCGATGGAACAACTACTTTAAGGATAATGAGGTTCTGTTACAGATCGATAAAGACGTCAGGTACGTCTCCTGTACTGAGTGATAGGAAGAGGCCACGCCTCCTCCATTGAGTGATAGGAATAGATCACGCCCCCTCTGTTGAGTGATAGGAAGAGGCCACGCCTCCTCCATTGAGTGATAGGAAGAGGCCACGCCTCCCCCATTGAGTGATAGGAAGAGGCCACGCCTCCTCTACTGAGTGATAGGATGAGGCCACGCCTCCTCTACTGAGTGATAGGAACAGACCACACCCCTCTGCTGAGTGATAGGGCGAGGTCACGCCCCCTCTGTCGAGTGATAGGAAGAGACCACGCCCCCTCCATTGAGTGGTAGGGGCGGTCACACCCCCACTTGAGTGATAGGACGAGGCCACGCCTCCTCTACTGAGTGATAGGATGAGGCCACGCCCACTTATTGGACTGATTGCCACAGTGGCCACAGATTAAAGATTGATTTCTTCTTCCTCCAGAATTGTAAAGAAAAATTTATTTGTTCTATTTTAGGACTTTTTTACTCTTAAATCCCAGAATGAAACGAGAGGAGGGTTTGCGTTATGTTTTCTGTACAGAAACTAATTAAAATGGTACTTTTTATGGAACAGAATCACCATGTTTTTGTTTAAAATAAAGAAGAAAACTCTTATTAATAAAAGAATTATAGACTGAATAAGAGTTTTTTTTTCCTGATACTGAAACCTTGAGTATCATCAGCACATAATCACTTCACACTTAAACTCCTTCAAAAGAGACTTTTATGCTGAAAATAAAATGATTAGAATAATGTTTAAAGTCTTTACTGTAAGAGATAATATCCACTGTCTATAGTACTAACACCTGTGTGATTTATGTGATCTTATTGCAGTCCATGCAGACCATTAAAATGTCTGTGTGTGTGTGTGTGTGTGTGTGTGTGTGTGTGTGTGTGTGTGTGTGTGTGCGCACTCTTCCTGCGTATTCCCAGGCGTTTATATCCTGACATGGCGTTCTTCCAGAGACCCACAGAGTTTCCCTGTCAGCTGATCCTCGACTCACAGAATGAGTACGAAACTCTGCGCAGACGCGTAGAACAAACCACACTTAAAGCTCAGACTGTCAACCGCAACCGCAGCGGAGTCACCAATGTGAGTGTGTGTGTGTTTGCGTGTGAGTGTTTGTACTTGAACGTGTTTTTGGTTCTCAGTAAATACCTGAATTTATTTGTGACCTGTTTGATCAGAGCTCAGATGGTCAAATAAAGGTGAGTCCTTCTGCTTTGTGTGTGTGTGTGTGTGTGTGTGTGTGTGTGTGTGTGTGTGTTTGTGTTTATCCATTTTCACTTTTGCTTAAAGGAAAGCTAGAGCTACTATTTTATGGTGTCAGTGTTTCCAGTCAATCTTCACGTCAAAACACAACAGTTTCATTAAGCAGTACCTCAGAGTTTATAGGCCACGCCTCCAGACAGGTCAGAACATTTGGGCAATTTTTTCTTTAACATGTGTTTTGTAAAAAGACACACACACAAGCACACACATACACGCATATACACACACGCACAAACACACACGCACGCACATACACACGCACACTCACATACACACACACACGCACGCAAATACACACGCACGCACATACACACGCACACACATACACGCGCACACACATACACACACACATACACAGATGCAAACACACACGCACACACACACACACAGTGTGGCTGGTTTTGTGTGAAATCCCAGGTGTTGTTCAGGCCCCCGTGGTGTTCTTTATTTAGACCTTTATTTAGGGGAGAAGGGAATTGTTCACCAGGGAATCTGGAGTGTGTGAGTGTGTTTGCATGTTCTGAACCAGCAGTGTGTTTCCTTAGCAACTAGCTGGAGAGCTGATTTCCTCATGAGGAGTTCGTAGGTAAGAAAGTCGAGCGTTATGTTTGATGGGAAAAACCATTCAGAGGGCCATCGGTGACAAACATGTTAGAGATTTTATTTTCTATCATACTGTGAGAGTCAGAGTCTGTGCTGCCACTTTTTTATGCTCGGTCAGTAATAGTGTGTGTGTGTGTGTGTGTGTATGTGTGTGTTGGGTGGTTGTTGCTGTGTAAACTCTAATCTTTTATTTCATTTCATCTCTTCACAGAAAATGAACTTTTATCTACAGAGATTTTGCTTACTGCCTCTTTAAGGCCTGTTTGTACTTGACACATTTTTGTGTGTCTATGAGAATTGTGTGTATTT
>NC_083476.1:775000-790000 GCF_030014155.1 Tachysurus vachellii
TAACCTGCTAAAGTGTGTTTCTCTGCTGCCTCTGATGCTAACCTTCAACACAGCATGTACACGTTTACGCCATTTCTTTCCCTCGTCTCTGAAACGGAACTGAAAAAGACGTAATGTAGCCGAACTGATGCACAAAGCGGCATGTGCTGATACCTGCCTTCAAAAAAGTGTTAGCAATATCACACACAGACAGACATGACTACAAACTACAATATTATTATTGTTCTGTTCAGTAAAACTTCTACGTTCTCCACCTTCCTAATGCCACAGATTTCATCTGACTGCCTGAGATCATGACTGTCCTGCTTTAGGAGGCCTTATCAGTGACCTTAATGTCCATGATGAGAATATTGCAGTATAATCGTGGGGTTGATTAGACACATGCTTCTGAATCACAGTGACACTTTCCAGACTGATTTATTAAATGTTCCACACAAAAAGGGACGAGAAATGCAGATTTGCTGAATGTGTTTCTTTTACCGTATGATTTAAGATGTTTTTGTGATGCTTTCTGATGATTTTAACACTAAAGTGTTGCTTTTGGAAAATCGACTCCAGACTCTTGACCTCATTAATGAGTTTCTTTCCTTTTTTAAATACTAATCCATGTAAATGTAAATATTCTGCTTGTGTTACAGTCGACTTTTTAAGTGATTTCTGCCTTTCAGCATTCGTGTCCTAATTCACAATTTGGATCTATATATAAAATACAATATTTTAATTTATTTACAAAATAAACATAACATACAAGTGATGATAAAGATTTCACAGAAATTCCACAACATTTAATAAAAATGTACCAGCTATAAATGTATAAAAAGTCACTTTAGCCTTTACGTTATAAACTATAATTATTAACAAGTTTCTGTGGAATAAATCTGAGGAATATAATGTTCAGGTTGTGACTCCTCATCATCATCCTCCTCTTCCTCCTCCTCTGAGGACGACGAAGACGATCGGCGTCTCATCACTCTGCTTTAAGGTGTTCGGTGACTCGGTCCATGTGTTGATGTTTTCTGACTGTTTTACACAATGGTGTCTGTAAACATGGACACATGAGTGTATCAGAGGTAAAAACAGTCAGAGCTCCAGCTTTCTCCAGCTTCCTTTCCTGTACAGATGTTCTACTCTGCAGGGGGCGTGGCCTAATGTCTGATGTAGATTAAATGTACATGTGGTTAAGGTGTGTGTGTAAAGAAGTGAACTTCAGTGTAAAACACAGTTGATCTACACCTGGATTAAAGAAGACGTGGATGTTTAAATGTGTTGGTGAGCAGCTGCTTTAGGTGAGATGAACACTAGCTGTGTAGATTTATTCAGAGCTGCTCAGATTTACTCTCTCTGTTTGTCTCTCTCCCTCTCTAACTGTCTCTCTCTCTCTCTCTCTCTCTCTCTCTCTTTATTTCTTTGATTAATGTTGAATACAGAGTCGAGGAAGCCATCAGTTCTTATTGCTTTATTAATCTTCTTTACAGGAGAATTACACACTCACCTTTGTACTGCGCTGAAACCGTAGGCTTCTGGAAGAATCTGTACAGGGTGCAACATACATCAAAAAATCTGCGACTGCTTTCTCAGCTGTCAAAGTGTTCACAACCATCAGGTTCAGCTGAACAGGAAGAGAAAGAGACCACTGAGCACAAAGAGACCACTGAGCACAAAGAGACCACTGAGCACAAAGAGACCACTGAGCACAAAGAGACTACTACCATCCTCTGACATGTCATCAGGAGAAATCAGGAGAATCAAATAAAACAGATGGTCATGACATCATATTGTTGAATTATCAAGCACACTTTGGTGTTTATGTGTTGAAAGAAAGATGAGATTGTTAAGAGAATCGGCGGTGGGTCATCAGGTGGATTTAGCTGACGTCTTCAACATAGTAAAAGTAGATAAGGCTCATGGGTAATGTAGTATTTAGTTTACTGTCCGATTGAATACACCAAATAGATGGAAAAGCGGCTTTTCTCAGAAAAGAAACCAAAGCACAATGTTTAGTACCCTACAGAATATAAAGCAATAACAAGGATAAAATCTCCTGGTTAAATGTTGAGTAATGTAGTGCTTAAAGTTTAAAAATGAATAACACATGAGCAAAAACAATGCTTCTGAGTGGCAGCAAGAAAAACGTGGTGCAGACAAGAAAGATGCTTCCTGTTGAAATACATTAGATCGAAAGTCCGTGCTGAGTGACACGTAAAAAGGGAAATACGTGTCCACGAACACGAATCAAATACATTACACTTCGTGACCCATGTCACGTACTGCCGTGAGACTGGGTGGTGCCGAAAGCTTGGTCAGTGTGTATATAAAGTAAAAGCTTGGTCAGTGTGTGTGTGTGTGTATAAAGTGAAAATGAAAGCTTGGTCAGTGTGTATATAAAGTGCAGCTCAGCTCAGAGCTCAGAGCAGATCTGACTGATTTACTGACTGTGTGACTGCGCAGGAAACTCAGAAATCTCCAGCAGGTATCAGATCACTTTATTCTTATTGAGATAATGGGTGTTGGACACAATCTAGATTCATACTAAATCAACTGAAATAACATGGTTTATATTTGATGAATTGTGAGTCTTCACTAAGGCTGAAGATGTTCAGATGAAATTAGAGACTATTTATCCATCTTTCTGCATTTACCACAGGTTTAACTATCAATTCTATCGTTTACATCTAATAATACTTGAGTCCAGATTTATATTAATTGAGGTGTATTTGTGTAAACATGAGTTCTGGTGGTGTCACTGTACATTTCCTATAATTAACTGGGTTTGTCTTTATGGTTGTACAATGCAGTGGTGCAGCTTTTAGATACACAGCGGTAATAGAGCTGCGCCTGGGCTGCTATCCCACTGCACCAGAACTTACTACACAATGATCAGTGGAGAAAAAATAAGGTTTAAAGAGACATTAAACTGTATTAAGATAAATAAAAATAAATATAAATTAATTTTAAACCACAGTATTTAAAAGTGATCTCTGAGCCTCACTGCTCGGATGAGGACATCACTCCTGCCCCATTGTCGGCTGCTCCACACACTTCCAGGTTCCCTGGGTTAATGGCTCGGGAAGGACACGTGACGAAATGATTACATGCCAGTAAGTCCATATAAGGGCCTTTCTCATGGAACCGGGTTTCATACGTAACCTGGTGTAGTTCTCTTCATCTTAGTGACTTCAGGAGCCGTGCTTTAACGCAGAGCCTCAGTCATTTCCACATTAGACCACCAGAGGGCGACATGGTACAACTTCTAACACCACCAACACTCCCAAGCCGTGTGATCATACTCTCCTGTTTGTTCATCGGTTCATTAGTCACTTTATAGGAGTTAAATGACTTTTCATTCTTTCTTGGGTTTGAACTTTCCATGGCTCTACTCATGGCTTGTTGTCTTGCTAGATGGGTTTCTGTTCACTGTTTGTTCTTTCTTTACTGCATAAACAAAAGTCTGTACTTGAATCCATCTTCCCTTTAATATCATGACAGCGATTAAATATTCAGTGGAATGAAGCAAAAACATTATAAAACACGTGTTTTATCACAGGGCTTAGAGACAGAGACCAGGTGAGAACATGGCTGGAGTGGCAGTTCTACAGCATGAAATCATGGCTGGAGTTGGGGATCTACAGCCGGAGGGCGCAGATGAAGGCAACAGCACAGTGTGGATCGGATTCATGGACATAGTTCCTGTCATCGGGGCAGTAAAAGAGTCAGTGGAGTTTGTGCTGGCTCTGTATGAAGGGAATAGTGAGGAAATAAAAGAGAAAGAAAAGGCCCTTGACGATATCGTGATGGTGAGTCATATTTATACAAAATCTTACAAATTCAAATTCTTTATTTAAACAGAAGGATTTCTGATGTTCTCGTGCATGAAGCACCATGTTGTTGGTATAAAACTCATTTTACTCTCTACTCTTAATAAATAATTTTTTTAATGCTAGTAATTAATGATAATGTATTTAACTGTTTGACTGCAGCTCACATCAAGGACGTACTCGTCTCTGAGACCCAGAGATCCCACAGTGGATGGTTTTTATAAAGCAGCCTGGTCCATCATGTCATTCCTCACATCGTTACTCCATCACAGCAGTTCATACTAACATTTAACATTTTTATTTATTTTTCCGTATTCAGCAGTTGACCCAAAGCGGGTATAAAGCAGCAGCAGCAGACACAACAAAATGTTATAATGTGAAAGGTGTGTTAATTCTTATTAACGTTCTAAACTGATATCAAATCTAAATGTAAAAGTTAAATCACAGTAAGGAAACATTTGGTTTTTCTTTTCTACACAGAGGTCCCAATGTTGAAGATTATTGAACATATGATGGAAGGTTCCAGAAACCTAAACTTAACTTCAGCTCAAAAAGTAGCAAGATGGAGAAAAGCGGAGGAGATTCGGAGGGACATGGAACAAAAGTTAAGAAACCTCAATCAACTGTTGCCTGAGCAGCTGAGGGAACAACTGACAAGGTCAGAAAAAGGAGAACATGTGTTCAACAATAACATCCTTAAATTTCATTTGAAGGTGCTGCGTGATTTTATAAAGGGTCCAAATAAAATTTATTCACTTCGAGGATATGAGTCGATAGAACAGACACTAAATGAATTAGGTAAACACACACTTTCCCCGCATACAGCAGGAGATATTCAGACAAACATGGTGGTTCACTTTGATTCTGATGAAGTCTATGTGAATGCGAATGCAATAACATATGGCAAATTTAGCAGAGCGCTGCGTGAGGCTTTTTCAAATGTGCTGGGCTTCCATGATCCCGAGGATCAGCAAATAAAGGAGGCAGAAAATAAACAATGGTTGACTCTTATTGTAGAATATATGAACAACAATCAAATCTATGTGGATCAATATGCAAAAGTGAAATGGATCGGTAATAATCAGACACGACAGAGGCGGTTTGAGGAGGTCAGAGATGAAGTGGCCAACATGTACAGCACAGGTCGTGGTTTAAACTGGTGCGCTGACATCATGCGTGTAGTTGAACCATTGTTTAATAGCAAGTAGTTCATGGTTGCCAGGTCTTGAACTATCCATCATAAAACCAACAAACTCGAAAACAGCTTAAACAGATGGAGAGTGATTTTTTTTACTTTGGCAGCCCTGCTCTTTAAATAAAACATCAAGATGTTATAAATGAACATTGTTGGTTTTGTTTGGTTTTGTTTAAAGAGCCAAAGTCTTTATGAGAATCAGCTGAAAAACAAACCTGGTGTCATTTAACAGTTCTGGAGGATTAATTACTTACTTACTTATTTTAATTCAGCACTGTTTGTATATTTGGGTGTGGATTAAGTTTATACTACAGATATATATATTATTAGTAAAGAGTCTGTAGCTCACAGTCTGTAGTTCATCACCCTCACTGTTACTCACTGTTACTGTAAAGGAGCTTCAGTTTTCAGATGATGCAGGTTGACGCTTTTATCTTATTATTCTGTTCATATTCGAGAAAACACAGTGATTGTAAACGAATAACTGGTTTAATACGTAAGGAGAACTTTACTTGTACTGTTTTGTTTTCTGTAAAAGCAGTGACGTCTTACTGACCTGAGTGTTGGCATGACAACGTAGTGAGTGAATAAAAAACTGTATTAAAGTGTTTTAAATTCACAAAGACTCGAGGCTGCTTATTCACTGTAATATAAATAAATAAAAAGGAATTCTAGAAAAGAGATGTGTGAGGAATAATCCTGTAGTCCTGTGATCTAAAGCTAAAGAGTAGAATTAAAATTTGTTATTTTAAATGCAGCACTACTCCATTGCTATCATTCACTCATCTTCTACATCTTATCCGAACTACCTTGGGTCACGGGCGTCATCAGGCATCAAGGCAGGATACACCCTGGATGGAGTGCCAACCCATCACAGGGCACACACACACACTCTCATTCACTCACACAATCACACACTACGGACAATTTTCCAGAGATGCCAATCAACCTACCATGCATGTCTTTGGACCGGGGGAGGAAACCGGAGTACCCGGTTTCTCTCTCTGTTTGTCTCTCTCTCTAACTGTCTCTCTCTCTCTCTCTGTCTCTCTCTCTATTTTTTTGATTAATGTTGAATACAGAGTCGAGGAAGCCATCAGTGCAGAGATTAGAGACTATTTATCTGTCTTTCTGCATTTCCCACAGGTTTAACCATCAATTCTATCGTTTAATGTTTACATCTAATAATACTCGAGTCCAGATTTATATTAACTGATTATATAAAAGTGATCTCTGAGCCTCACTGCTCGGATGAGGACATCACTCCTGCCCCATTGTCCGCTGCTCCACACACTTCCAGGTTCCCTTTCGAGGGAACTCAACACTGATGCTATGGGAATGCTTCTGTGAGGAAGTTGTGTCTGAGGGGCTTTTTACACCTGGTCACTTCATGTGTTTTCTGTGATCAGATATCTGTCCGATGGTAAAAAGACCAGGTGTAAATGCCCTCTGAAACGTTTTCGAGACGGATATAAATCCGATGGTTCAAACCACTTCAGGAGGAGGTCTGGGAGGAGTTTAGTGCTGACGTATGTGGCTTGAACAACCACATTCATTTACACCTACAGTTTCATCTGAAACTGGACAGGTTTAAATGAATGTGGTTGTTCAAGTATGAATTTGTGTATTTGTCACATGTGTACACTCAACTGTATCATGTTCACCAGCATTTATCTGTTAAATCTTTGTAATAAGACGTATATATAAAGTGAAAATGAAAGCTTGGTCAGTTTTTTATATAAAGTGCAGCTCAGCTCAGAGCTCAGAGCAGATCTGACTGATTTACTGACTGTGTGACTGCGCAGGAAACTCAGAAATCTCCAGCAGGTATCAGATCACTTTATTCTTATTGAGATAATGGGTGTTGGACACAATCTAGATTCATACTATATCAACTGAAATAACATGGTTTATATATGATGAATTGTGAGTCTTCACTGGGGGGGTCACGGTGGCTTAGTGGTTAGCACGTTCGCCTCACACCTCCAGGGTTGGGGGTTCGATTCCCGCCTCCGCCTTGTGTGTGTGGAGTTTGCATGTTCTCCCCGTGCCTCGGGGGTTTCCTCCGGGTACTCCGGTTTCCTCCCCCGGTCCAAAGACATGCATGGTAGGTTGATTGGCATCTCTGGAAAATTGTCCGTAGTGTGTGATTGCGTGAGTGAATGAGAGTGTGTGTGTGTGTGTGTGTGTGTGCCCTGCGATGGGTTGGCACTCCGTCCAGGGTGTATCCTGCCTTGATGCCTAATGATGCCTGAGGATAGGCACAGGCTCCCCGTGACCCGAGTAGTTCAGATAAGCGGTAGAAGATGAATGAATGAATGAATGAATAATGAGCTATAACATTTTCATCTTAAATTTTCGCCAACAAATTAATTCTGTGATTTTGTCAAGGTGTTAACGATCAGTCTAATTGCTAGAAACATATCAATGCTCCGGTGACCCGGGTATGTATGCTGCATGATGGCACTGCTGGCACTGCTGGAGGATTACGCCAATGGCAGAATAAGGAGAGAACGAGTTTCAGGGACCATGATGATTTCCTGGCCCATTATGATGACTGCCTAATAGGCCGATTTAGATTCCCTAGAGCTGTGCTCTTAGATCCATGTGTTGAATTGGGTCCAGTATTAGAGAGGGCAACACGCCGGAACCATGCCATCCCAGTCCAAATACAAGACCTCACCATTATGGGGTTCTTGGCAACCGGCTGTTTCCAGCGGTAATTGGCAGACAGGTAAATTATTTATATAAAAAAAACTATAAGTAATCCTCAACTTTGTCTCTAAGACCTTTTTGTATATGAAATAATTCTATTGGAATCTATCATCTCACCCTATAGGTCTGGTATATCACAGCTGTCCCTGAGTGCCATAATATCTGTAGTTTTGAACTATTGTGGTTGACTATTTATGGTTAAAAATGGGCGTGTACAGGGCAGGATTTCACGTACGCACATCTGTGGGTGATCTGTGATTTATAAAGGGAACATTACTTAGAGGAGTGCGTACGCACGGTTTTATAAATCGGAATTTTTTTTTGCGTACCCCATTTTTGGCTTTTGGGCGTACGTAAACTTTTAGTAGGGATCCTACGCACAGTTTTATAAATGAGACCCCTGGTGTAAATGCCCTCTGAAACGTTTTCGAGACGGATATAAATATAAATTTACAAATATAAATTTGTGTATTTGTCACGTGTGTACACTCAACTGTATCATGTTCACCAGCATTTATCTGTTAAATCTTTGTAATAAGACGTATATATAAAGTGAAAATGAAAGCTTGGTCAGTGTGTATATAAAGTGCAGCTCAGCTCAGAGCTCAGAGCAGATCTGACTGATTTACTGACTGTGTGACTGCGCAGGAAACTCAGAAATCTCCAGCAGGTATCAGATCACTTTATTCTTATTGAGATAATGGGTGTTGGACACAATCTAGATTCATACTAAATCAACTGAAATAACATGGTTTATATTTGATGAATTGTGAGTCTTCACTAAGGCTGAAGATGTTCAGATGAAATTAGAGACTATTTATCCATCTTTCTGCATTTACCACAGGTTTAACTATCAATTCTATCGTTTACATCTAATAATACTTGAGTCCAGATTTATATTAATTGAGGTGTATTTGTGTAAACATGAGTTCTGGTGGTGTCACTGTACATTTCCTATAATTAACTGGGTTTGTCTTTATGGTTGTACAATGCAGTGGTGCAGCTTTTAGATACACAGCGGTAATAGAGCTGCGCCTGGGCTGCTATCCCACTGCACCAGAACTTACTACACAATGATCAGTGGAGAAAAAATAAGGTTTAAAGAGACATTAAACTGTATTAAGATAAATAAAAATAAATATAAATGAATTTTACTGTAGAATTGTAAAGTTTTTCCTCATCGATCACCAAATAGAAACCACAGTATTTAAAAGTGATCTCTGAGCCTCACTGCTCGGATGAGGACATCACTCCTGCCCCATTGTCCGCTGCTCCACACACTTCCAGGTTCCCTTTTCGAGGGAACTCAACACTGATGCTATGGGAATGCTTCTGTGAGGAAGTTGTGTCTGAGGGGCTTTTTACACCTGGTCACTTCATGTGTTTTCTGTGATCAGATATCTGTCCGATGGTAAAAAGACCAGGTGTAAATGCCCTCTGAAACGTTTTCGAGACGGATATAAATCCGATGGTTCAAACCACTTCAGGAGGAGGTCTGGGAGGAGTTTAGTGCTGACGTATGTGGCTTGAACAACCACATTCATTTACACCTACAGTTTCATCTGAAACTGGACAGGTTTAAATGAATGTGGTTATTCAAGTATGTGAAAATGCAGCAAACAGTAAATGCTGTTTTTTGTAGCAACCACATACACCAAAGTGTGTTCCATTTCAATTACCCCGGAAATGAGGTGAAATATATTTGCATTTTGGGCTTGAGCAGAAAGATCGGATCGATATCCGATTCGCCGAGACGCGTTTATGTGGTCTAATGTAAATAGACCAGTTTTAACAAATCAGATAGCTATCGGATCAGAGACAACACATGAAGTGACCGGGTGTAAAAAGGCCCTGAAGCTTTGTGTGCACACACCAATATAATGGCTCGGAAAGGACACGTGTTGAAGTGATTACGTGCCAGTAAGTCCATATAAGGGCATCTACTTGTCTTCAGGAAGCACTCTGTGTATGTTTGTGTCGATTGTCTGTACTGTCTGTCTAGTGCAGGGTAAAATATATGTGATAGAGATGCATGCATTTGTGCCCCCGCTGTATCATGGGGGACGACACACACTCTTTGCGTTGAATGTTTGGGAGATGAACATGCCCTGTCCCTCCGGTGGGGAGGGGCTTTCCCCCTCTAAACTGCTGACGCAATCAGTAGGGTTTGAGGAGCTCCTCGAGGTGGTGACATGTGCTGTGTCTAAGTTGAATTTAGATTATAAGCTAGAGAACCACTTTCTGACTTCAGGCCTCCTTCACACAGACGTCTGCCGTTTTTCCCAGACCTCTATTCCGAGGTGTCGAAAGGGCTTGAAAGTCATGGGTATAGGGTGATGCCTGGGATTGAAGAGATGCTTGTGAGTTATCTCTCATCTACATCGCCTGCATAGAGGAAGCCTGCTCTTCCAACCAAGCCTTGTAGTACTACTTCTGGGCCTCCTCTGGTCTCTCGCTTTCTGTGTGGTGTCAGGCGGCTGAGACCTTCCTGTAGACCGCTCCTTCCTTCCTGGGACCTCTTTGTGGTCCTGGAGGGGCTACCGAAAGCCCCCTTTGAGTCCATGGAGTCAGCCTCTGAGACGTTTCTGACCCTGAAGATGGCTCTGCTCCTAGCCTTGGCCTCTCTCAAAAGAGTGGGTGATATGCAGGCCCTGTTGATCGCTTCTGCCTGCCTAGAATTTGCCCCTGGCATGTCCAAGGCTATTCTGGACCCCAGGGTGGGATATATCACAGGAGAGGCGACATTTGCGGCACTGCATCGCTGTCCATGCCCCAGGCGTCCTCATACGCTTCCTACAGACAAATAGAAGTTGGAGGTATGTGACGTAGATGCCCTGACATGGCATGTAATCACTTCATCACGTGTCCTTCCCGAGCCATTAAATTGGCATGTGTGCACACAGAGCTTCAGACACGACTTCCCTACAGAAGCATTCCCATAGCATCAGCCCTGACGCAGCGTCTCGTTCCCTTCTCATGGAACCGGGTTTCATACGTAACCTGGTGTAGTTCTTTTCATTTTAGTGACTTCAGGAGCCGTGCTTTAACGCAGAGCCTCAGAGTCATTTCCACATTAGACCACCAGAGGGCGACATTGTACAACTTCTAACACCACCAACACTCCCAAGCCGTGTGATCATACTCTCCTGTTTGTTCATCGGTTCATTAGTCACTTTATAGGAGTTAAATGACTTTTCACTCTTTCTTGGGTTTGAACTTTCCATGGCTCTACTCATGGCTTGTTGTCTTGCTAGTTGGGTTTCTGTTCACTGTTTGTTCTTTCTTTACTGCATAAACAAAAGTCTGTACTTGAATCCATCTTCCCTTTAATATCATGACAGCGATTAAATATTCAGTGGAATGAAGCAAAAACACTATAAAACACATGTTTTATCACAGGGCTTAGAGACAGAGACCAGGTGAGAACATGGCTGAAGTGGCAGTTCTAAAGACGAAGGGCACGGATAAAGGGAAAAGCACCGTGTGGATCGGATTCATGGACATAGTTCCTGTCATCGGGGCAGTAAAAGAGTCAGTGGAGTTTGTGCTGGCTGTGTATGAAGGGAATAGTGAGGAAATAAAAAAGAAAAAAAAGGCCCTTGACGATATCGTGATGGTGAGTCATATTTATACAAAATCTTACAAATTCAAATTCTTTATTTAAACAGAAGGATTTCTGATGTTCTCGTGCATGAAGCACCATGTTGTTGGTATAAAACTCATTTTACTCTCTACTCTTAATAAATAATTTTTTAATACTAGTAATTAATGATAATGTATTTAACTGTTTGACTGCAGCTCACATCAAGGACGTACTCGTCTCTGAGACCCAGAGATCCCACAGTGGATGGTTTTTATAAAGCAGCCTGGTCCATCATGTCATTCCTCACATCGTTACTCCATCACAGCAGTTCATACTAACATTTAACATTTTTATTTATTTTTCCGTATTCAGCAGTTGACCCAAAGTGGGTATAAAGCAGCAGCAGCAGCAGCAGACACAACAAAATGTTATAATGTGAAAGGTGTGTTAATTCTTATTAACGTTCTAAACTGATATCAAATGTAAAAGTTAGTTAAATCACAGTAATGAAACATTTGGGGTTTTTCTTTTTTCCACAGAGGTCCCAAAGGGGAAGGCTGCTGATCATGTGCAGAAAGTTTCCAAAAACCAAAACTTAACTTCAGCTGAAAAGGGAGCGAGAATGAGAAAATTGGATGAGATTCGGAGGGGCGTGGAAGAAAAGTTAAGTAAAATCGGGAGACTAATGCCTGGGGAGCTGACGGAACAACTGACAAGGGCAAGAAGAGGAGAACATGTGTTCAACAATAACATCCTTAAATTTCATTCAAACGTGCTGCGTCATTTTATAGTGAAATCTAAAATTCATTTACTTCGAGGATACGAGTCGAAAGAGCAGACGCTAAAAGAATTAGGTAAACACACACTTTCCCCCAATACAGAAGCTGATATTCAGACAAACATGGTGGTTCACTTTGAACCTCATGAATTCTATGTGAATGCGAACGCCATACTGTACAGTGTTTTTAGCAAAGCACTGCGTGAGGCTTTTGTAAATGTGCTGGACTTCCAAGATCCCAATGAGGAGGCAGCAAATAAAAAATGGGTGACTCATATTATAGACAATATGAACAAGTATGAAATCTATGTGGACGAATTAGCAAAAGAGAAATGGATCGGTAATAGACAGCCAGAAAAGATTCAGTTTGAGGAGGTCAGAGGTAAAGTGGCCAACATGTACAGCACAGATCGTGGTTTAAACTGGTGCAAACGCATCAAGGATGAAGTTGAACCATTGTTTGATAGCCAGTAGTTCATGGTTGCCAGGTCTTGAACTATCCATCATAAAACCAACAAACCTGAAAACAGCTTAAACAGATGGAGAGTGATTTTTTTACTTTGGCAGCCCTGCTCTTTAAACAAAACATCAAGATGTTATAAATGAACATTGTTGGTTTGTTTGGTTTTGTTTAAAGAGCCAAAGTCTTTATGAGAATCAGCTGAAAAACAAAACTGGTGTCATTTAACAGTTCTGGAGGATTAATTACTTACTTATTTTAATTCAGCACTGTTTGTATATTTGGGTGTGGATTAAGTTTATATTACAGATATATACATTATTAGTAAAGAGTCTGTAGCTCACAGTCTGTAGTTCATCACCCTCACTGTTACTCACTGTTACTGTAAAGGAGCTTCAGTTTTCAGATGATGCAGGTTGACGCTTTTATCTTATTATTCTGTTCATATTCGAGAAAACACAGTGATTGTAAACGAATAACTGGTTTAATACGTAAGGAGAACTTTACTTGTACTGTTTTGTTTTCTGTAAAAGCAGTGACGTCTTACTGACCTGAGTGTTGGCATGACAACGTAGTGAGTGAATAAAAAACTGTATTAAAGTGTTTTAAATTCACAAAGACTCGAGGCTGCTTATTCACTCACTCACTCTCTCTCATTCATCTTCTACTGCTTATCCGAACTACCTCGGGTCACGGGGAGCCTGAGCCCGTGGCGTCATCTCAGGCGTCATCGGGCATCAAGGCAGGATACACCCTGGACAGAGTGCCAACCCATCACAGGGCACACACACACACACTCTCATTCACTCACGCAATCACACACTACGGACAATTTTCCAGAGGTGCCAATCAACCTACCATGCATGTCTTTGGACCGGGGGAGGAAACCGGAGTACCCGGAGGAAACCCCCGAGGCACGGGGAGAACATGCAAACTCCACACACACAAGGTGGAGGTGGGAATCGAACCCCCAACCCTGGAGGTGTGAGGTGAACGTGCTAACCACTAAGCCACCGTGACCCCTCCATCACTATCAGTTGGTTAGTAAATATCGTCACATTATGGATCATATGGTGATCTTGTAGTTTCAGCTGTAAAATGAATCCCACTGACCCCCTCAGTACAGATTTATTTTTTATTACTTAAATCAGGCTCATTATTTAAACGTGTACCGTAATATTTTTGGCTGTTAACTGAAGCCATAGAGCTTTTAATTCCTGAACCTTCCACAGACACATGTTTATTCACTTCTAACTTTTCATGAGACTGAATTTACTTAAATTAAAGTCATTATTCAGACATAAGGACAAATTCTAAACAGAATACATCTTTAGCTTAAACAAAGAAAAAAAAATCTGCTAGCTTTGCCTCTCGGAGCCCTGAAGGTCCCTGGATCTCACTCTGAGAACCTGTTTTATAGAAAATTACAAAACTGTTTTTTATAGATCAGAATCACAGACGATGACGATGACTGAAGGCTCAGCTGCGTCTCCCGAACCTTCTGCATGGATAAAGCAGAATCCTGTGCTGATGATTTATTTAGTTAAACATGAGATATGGATTTATGAGTCATTTATCCTGCCAAAATATTACACATCATTATAATCAGGTTCTAATCTTACTGCAAACCCCCATTACAATTACACACACATACACACACACACACACACACACTCTCGTTCCATCAGAGACTTTAAGAGGAAAAAAAAGTTGTTTTAAAAATAATAATAAAACATAAATGTCACTTTCACTGGATTTCTTTGTGACGGTGGACTGGGAGTGTCATAAAAACACACAAAAGGCAGATGTGTGTAATACGTGCCAAGAGAATGCACATGGAGGAGTCTTAGAGGGGTGTGTGTGTGTGTGTGTGTGTGTGTGTGTGTGTGTGTGTGTGTGTGTGTGCTCAAGCCAGAAAGTGACGTGGTGTGTGACCTCATTCCAGAAAGTCCATGAGTTATGATGTCACGGCGCAAAAGACCATCTAGTGAAGCTTTTTCTCTCTCTGTCTCTCTCACACTCTCTCTCTCTCTCTTACACACACACACACGCGCGCACACACACACACATACACAGAAAGTCAGTTTCTTTCTGTCCTTTTATGGTCACAGTCAAAAAACAGATGAGAACTTTTCACTGGTTTACACACACACACACACACACACACACACACACACACACACAAAGTACCAGGTAACAAAACAGTCAGAAACAATAATAAATGATACAAACACTGTTAATCATGTGCCACACACACACACACACTCCTGTGGAAGCATCTCCCCTTTAAGTTAGTGTCATTTTAATTTTCACAGGAGTGTGTATTTGTGAGGATGAGGGTCCATCTTTACCCTTTGAGTCCAACACACACACACACACACACACACACACACACACACACACACAGCAGAGGAGACTGAAGAATCCTGAATGACATGGAACAGATGTGAGCGT
>NC_083476.1:795000-807500 GCF_030014155.1 Tachysurus vachellii
TCAGTTTTCCAATTGTCACTTAGAAGTAGTTAAAATTTGACAATTTCATGAAAACACATCTAAATAGAAATAAAAGTGGAATCAGATAAGTTGTTTGATAAGAAGTTACTAGTTGTACCTTAAAGGCCGGGATGTGTTTGACGTTACACAGTGTAGTGTTATAAAGACCCAGAAACTGCAGAGGCCTCTTTAAGCCCTGGAACGGGTAGATACTGCTCTTACAGGGATCGGTGCTGAAAGTGAGAGAGACAGAGAGATAAGACAGAGAGACAGAGGAGGGGGACAGAGAGAAAGAGATAAGACAGAGAAACAGAGGAGGGGGACAGAGAGAGAGAGAGAGATAAGACAGAGAAACAGAGAGAGAAAAACACAGAGACATTTGTGTGTCCCATATGTACACAAGTCAATGGTTTCTGAATAAGTTTTATGTCATTTCCTGTCTGACACAGGATACGTACCTTGGTGGTCCCATGGCCTCCTCCATGTACGGCACGGTGCAGTTGTCCAGCATGACGTGTCCCGAGATGTCCAGGGAGACGAGGTTCCCTAAACTCTGTACAATGTTTGTCAGGATCTTCCTTGTCAGTTTGAACTTGGAGGAGCGCTGACCTTCACGTGAGATATCTAAGTGCCTGTGAAAGAACGTCCATTTAATTTACTGTCTCTTGTTTACTGTCTTTTTTGTATCTTATGTATTGTCTTGTAACCTTTTGTCTGCACTGTCTTGTCCTGCACTGTTTGCACCAGGTTGCACAGTTGCACTTTATGTGGCTAGGACTACTTACTAAGTCCTTATAGCCCTGTCTTTGTTTTATGTAGCACCTTTATCCTGGAGAAATGTTGTCTCATTTCACTGTGTACTGCAACAGATATATATGGTTGAAATGACAATAAAAGCTTCTTGACTGACTCCTGACTCTTAATAAAAAATACACTGTTTATCCGACCCAGTGAAAGGGGAGTGGCCTCTGTGTCCTCCATTCATTAAATGAACTATGATTGCTCACCTCAGTCGGCTCATTTGCAGGACGGTGGTGATGAGCTCCTCGTTCACGTCCACGTTGTAGAGCACGAGGGCGGCTAGCTGCTCCCTCCACTTTGTGAGGAAGGAGGGGCGGGGCAGGTGCGTTGAGGACAGGTCCAGCACTCTGAGAGTGTCTACTGGCTTCAGCAGTCTTTCAGGGTCCACATTTACTGGCAGATGGCCAACGTTCAACATGCACAGCTTTCTGAAGCCCTGGAAGGAGAAGTCAGTGCCGTCACATAACTCTTCATCGTCCTCATCATCATCCTCGTCGTCCTCAGTGGAGGACTTGGGGAAGAAGATGCTGGAGCAGCCGAAGAGACTGAGGGACACGAGCGTGTGGCGGAATTTGCGCAGAGTGCAAAGGCTTCGGTTGCTGAGATGATTACAGCACGTCAAGTGGAGCTCCATCAGATCCTGGAAAAAGAAGCTTACGAGTTACAGAACAGAGACATCTGAGAGTAAAACCAACACACAGTACAGTGTTAGAGCAATACAACCACTTATTATTACAATGATATAGAAATAACACCATGTATTAAAGCATGACAGTGAATAAACAATTTATTACAGTGTTATAGCAATAACATGAGCTATGAAGGTGTTATAGCTACTAACACTATTATTAAGATGTTACAGCAAAAAAAAATTATTATGCTAGTACAATTATAAGAGAACTTCTTAAGGTGTTATTACAATAAAATGACTTATTAAAAAAAAGTTGTTATTAAGGTTCTATAGAATCCTAATGATCTGTTATTACTAGGCTGTGTGTGAGCACCTGCTTGCTGATGGCCTTGAGGTCTCGGTCTCGTACGACATCCTCTCTGAGGTGCAGTCGGCTCAGTCGGGTGCTGTGCGGGTCGCAGAAGAGCTGAAAAAACCCATCCTGAGGCTCAAACTCGGTGTCTGTGTGCACCAGCTCCACGTACCTGAGGAACAGAATTACAGCAATAAACAGCAATGTTAAAGTGGTATGAAATGATAAATTAATAGGAACTTATTATTAAATAAAAATGATTAAAAATGATAAATTAAATAAAAAAGTTATTATTATAGTGGTCTATGAGACTATAATAACAGCCTTATTAAAGTGCTATAACATGTAATAAAGCAACTCGTTTTCAGGTGTAACATGATAAAAAAAATTGTATAGAGTAATAATACAACTCATTATTAAGGTGTTATAGACATTCTTAGTGTTATAACCAAAAAGTACTTAGACATAACAGCAACTCAATGATTGGTGTTTAGCTGTGAGAAAAATGTTTCTTTTTAAGGTGTTAGAAATAAAATGAGGCGCTAGAAAAACACAATTACTTAGTAAAGAGAAATAGGGACATAAATGACCTAATAAAGACTTATTACAATGTTATAGCAAATAAAAATGAAAAGTAAATTATTAAATTGTTATATCAGGAAAATATTGCACTAATATTAAAGATGCATGTGATGCGCTGGCTCTGTAACAACTTGTCTATTTGGCAATTATTATTATTAATAATAATAATAATAACAATAATAATAATAAACAGTGTACACTTACATGTGAACAAGCTTGTCACAGATCTCACTGGGTAAGAAGATGTCTGGACGCAGGCACAGTTGGTTCCTCTCGCCCATGTAGCACATGGTTCTTCTGAGGTTCTTCAGACAGAACACGGTGCACAGAGACATGAGGCTCTCTGGATCATCCCCTGCTTTGGTTGCCATGGTGATGCACCCTTTCAGAGTCAGAGGTCAAACACCAAGGCGATGGAGGAAAGCGAACAGTGTGCTCAGATCTCAGGCATCATAAATACATATAATCATTACCTATAATTAATAATGTTTTAATTAATTATTTAGCAAAAATAAATCTGATTTATAAGTGTAGTCTGTAGAGCAACAGCAAAAATACAAGTACAATTTCTTACATTTTCTCCAAAATTATAAAAAGTAACTTTGCCACTGCGGAAAGTGACAAACATTTGGACTGCATTTCGTTTGGAATTTAATTTCCCACAAAAATGTAGCATTCCTGCTAATATAAGTAAATATTGTGGTGACTGAAGGCCAGTTAGCTAACAAGGCTAATTAATAGCTTAATTACAAACCATAAAATTTCGCTAGACACCGAAAATAAATAATACAATTATAATGTTGTAATTATACAAATAACTGTAATTAGTACATTTAATAACACAGAATTGCGCTGTATGAACTCGAAAGCGAAGCGATTAGCTAATGGCTAGGAAGCTAAACGCCGCTATCCGTTTACCTGTATGGGTTTTTGTGCTAATGATAATTCATGCTAAACCTAAAGCTGCTAGCAAAACAGAGCACAGCATATTAGCATAGCCGTTAGCATATTAGCATAGCCGTTAGCATATTAGCATAGCCGTTAGCATATTAGCATAGCCGTTAGCATATTAGCTGAAACTTACTAAGGGCCAATCAGGTTCCTTCCTACGATCATGACACGGACAGGAAAGCAGGGATTTCACCAGAATTCGGCTTTAACTTTTATTTCGTCGGCGGAAATTTAGGTTCTGTTTGTTTACTTTACTGAAAAACTCTTTGATCTTTGGGGGATTGTTTTCCTCTCAACGTCTCTCGTCCTGATGACAACAAAACAAGGTTCAACTTCCGGGTTCTTACATAACTGTTTCCGGTTATAGATAAAAAACACCCTGAGATTCCAAAGTTCTTTTCAAAATTAATTTTTTTGTTTGCTTTTTATCATTTTTAAATGTATTACTTTTATTTTTATTTTGTTCCTTTTATTATTTGTTTACATTTTACATTTTTGGCTTTAATGCAGTCAGAAGGAAACTGTTACTGTTCTACACTGTTAGATGAATTAAAGATCATGTGGTGTGTTTATACTTTAGCAATTCTAACAATATTACACTTATTTTTTTTATTAAAGATGACACGTTGTGTTTTTACGCGATTTTCGTGTTATTTAACACCAGCAAGACAAATTAGTTCCTGTTGTCACTTTCTAAAGCAGCTACAAACGATCATTCCCTCACTAGCCTCTGTTTATTCTTTCTCTTTAAGATAATAAGACAGAAATAAATGCATACCTGCAAACTAGTCGATTCTCGGGGAAATTCGCCGTTTTTAATCAAAATATGTCATTTGTGTGAATCGTGTAGATCCGAAGAGTTTTTAGTTGGGGGGGGGGGGGGGGTGTGTCTTTCAGCTGCGTCCCAAAACCGCTTACTTCCATCCAATAATTAGGCGAAGTAGTGCTTAGGCGGCTTTAGGGGTTTTAGCCCTCAGTGAGAATTTAAAACAAGAAGAGTTTTATATTATATATTATATGACAACTCTGGTAATATAAATAGTGAAATTTCACTGCTTTTGTTTGCCGTCTTTGCGGCGATTAACCTGTGCTTCTCCGTTCAAATAACGCACTTTTGAAAGACTACAACGCACGCGCGTAAAAGCAAAGTAAAAAAATCGCTCTTGGATCAAACTGATAAATAATTTTCTTTCCCATCCACGACATGTCCTGCATTTTAACGTAATTTTTATTGTTTATTTATGAAAGTAAAAATTATACTTATAGTTTTACAGTAGGGCGGCGGAGATCACTGACAGGGGGCTGGAGCCACCCTAAAAAAGGTCTAGAACCGCCCCTGGTTCCAAGGCACTCAAATTGTACAGAGAAAAATTATTTACAAGAAATTTTGGTAAAAGTGCTTTTTTCACTTGAAGCAAATGTTGTCTTTTCCCTTTATGTTCTTGTCAGAGTGCTTCATTTTAAGTTGTCAATTTTCTCCCCCCGGGAGGTGTTGGGGGGGGGGGGTGTATATTTCGAATCTTGTCACCTTTTTCACCTCTTGTGAGTTTGCAGGTATGTTGTATATAGTTGTCTTTATTTCTTTTATATATTTTACTTTTGTATATACTGTTGTTTATTCTTTTTATATATTTTACTTTTGTATATACTGTTATGTCTTTATTCTTTTTATGTTTTGTTATACGGTGGTTTGCTTTGTTTCTGATGAATTCTATGTGAATGCAAATGCCATACGGCAAATTTAGCAAAGTGCTGCGTGAGGCTTTTTTTTAAATGTGCTGGACTTCCAATGTCCCAGTGAGGAGACCCATAAGAAAACGGGTGACTACATATTCTATATTATATGAATTTGTATATACTGTAATATATTAAGTTTTTATTCTGTTTATACATTTTTGTTTTTGTACATACTGTACAACAGAAATTTAACAGAAATAACAGAAATTTCCCCATTGTGGGACGAATAAAGGTATATCTTGTCTTATCATCTTACAGGAAATTGTTGTATGCTAAGTGCAGTACTTTGTTATTTTTACAGTAATGTAAGAGCAAACTTGTATTAAGTGGTTACAGTATTTTGTTTAATTTAACCAAATTACAGTATTTAGCTGTAAGATCTTGTAATTACACTGAAAGCCAATGTTGTATTAGTTTTACCTAGAAAATGCTGTAAATTGATGACTTTTCATAATCAAACTGTTACCAATATGTTGGTGTAATGCTATTACAATTAAAGCCATTTTAAATTGCTATACAAATTAATAAAACAAAAGGCAAAAGTGCTGTATGAAAAAAATATTTATTAAAATTTCCTAATTATTAGTTTTAAAATACAATTTGAATTTTGTAAGTTTAGGTTAATAGAAATATAAAACTCTTAAATCAGGCTGTCATTAAACATAAAATTTACATAGTTGTTTACATTTTGTTTATAAATTGCAAACAGCCTACAATTACTTGCGTTGACCGACACAACACAGTATTACAACACATTAGAAGAGGTGACTTTCTGTGCTATCTATAGTTATGATCCTTATGTGGTTCTGTCTGGTATTTCTAGTGTTCTCAAGGTCTTAGCAAAAAGTCAGAACGTACCTATAAAACGTGTATATCACATCAAACAAGTGACGCATTTCCTTCTGTATACAGCAACGTACATGCTTAACCACTCCAAGTCCATTCATTTACTGAGAAGTGTACAAACATGAGGGTTAACTGTGCTGTTCTTTTTCTCTGAGACCCTTCCACTTTTTTTTGCCTCCATCCTTTGTTGTGCTTGACTTGGTGCCAGTGGTTGGGTTGATTCCAACAAAACATGTGCACAATGATCAGTTAAAAAACACAAGCAAAAATTTAGAATCAGACAACATGACAGAGAGAATCTGACTCGGTTCAGCAAACTTTGTCCAGTTTAAACAAAACAAGCTAGAAGCAGTTTGAGAGCCAAAAGAGTCGACTTTTATTGTTGAGATGATTCAAATAATCTGACACTGGAGAAAAGACAGAATACTAATGACTGATTCATGAGTAGAATACATTAGAAGCTATTAGAATACATTACATGTGATCTGTCCCTGTCTGCGAACCAACCGATCTTTTGAATCGATTAAAAAAGAATCGATTCGTTTGTGAATCAGTCATCACGAGCTGCTCCGCTTCTCTGAGCTACTTCTCGGCTCAGAGTTATGCAGGATAAAACGGGTCAAAACTAAGCGTTCGTGCTGTGATTGATGGGTGTTGTGTGCAGTCAGGGCTTCACTTCATATTAAAGACATTTGAGTAGATTAGATGTCTACATTTAATCCTCTTTTATGTTCAATATATCCCAAACATATTTTCTCTATAGCCTGTGCTAATGTTTTACTGCCTTTTCCATTTCTTTTTCCTTATTATAGATGACGACATTTTGTTGTATATTAAATACAGTCTGAATAAGAAAATGTAAGTTGTATATATTTTTTCTTTTATTTTAAACCTGTCCTGTAGCCTACATAATACACTGTTTCTACATAGTATATAATATACATTTATTGTTAAATAGCATCGCATTTCTTAATAAGGCTAATTTAAAAATAATTTGAAGGTTTCAAACTGCTTCATAATTTAATACAATTGTAAATACAAAATGACAACAAATGAACTGCAACAAACCTTTGTATATAAAGTGCACACAAAAGGATTTGATCACTGGACCATCATTACCTTTAGGTTTAAACCCCTGTGACAAGGACAGGTATTTTAGCAGCATTTAAAAAGCACCACTCTTTTCTCTCTGTAGTAAGATCCATAGTGCTATAGTGAATAGTAAATGGTGAATACTGCTATATTTAATAGTGAATAGTGCTACAGTGAATAGTGCTATAGTGAATAGTAAATAGTGAATACTGCTATATTTAATAGTGAATAGTGCTATAGTGAATAGTGAATAATGCTATAGTGAATAGTGTTATAGTGAATAGTGCTATAGTGAATAGTGCTATAGTGAATAGTAAATGGTGAATACTGCTATATTTAATAGTGAATAGTGCTATAGTGAATAGTGCTATAGTGCTATAGTTAATAGTGAATAGTGCTATAGTGAATAGTGCTATAGTGAATAGTAAATAGTGATAGAGTGAATAGTGATATAGTGAATAATAAATAGTGCTATAGTGAATAGTGCTATAGTGAATAGTAAATAGTGCTATAGTGAGTAGTGCTATAGTGAATAGTGCTATAGTGAATAGTGCTATAGTGATATAGTGAATAGTAAATAGTGCTATAGTGAATAGTGCTATAGTGAATAGTGCTATAGTGAATAGTAAATAGTGCTATAGTGAATAGTGATATAGTGAATAGTAAATAGTGCTATAGTGAATAGTGCTATAGTGAATAGTGCTATAGTGAATAGTGCTATAGTGAATAGTGAATAGTGCTATAGTGAATAGTGATATAGTGAATAGTAAATAGTGCTATAGTGAATAGTGCTATAGTGAATAGTGCTATAGTGAATAGTAAATAGTGCTATAGTGAATAGTGCTATAGTGAATAGTGATATAGTGAATAGTGAATAGTGCTATAGTGAATAGTAAATGGTGAATACTGCTATATTTAATAGTGAATAGTGCTATAGTGAATAGTGCTATAGTGCTATAGTTAATAGTGAATAGTGCTATAGTAAATAGTGAATAGTGCTATAGTGAATAGTGATACAGTGAATAGTAAATAGTGCTATAGTGAATAGTGCTATAGTGAATAGTGATATAGTGATATAGTGAATAGTGATATAGTGAATAGTGATACAGTGAATAGTAAATAGTGCTATAGTGAATAGTGCTATAGTGCTATAGTGCTATAGTTAATAGTGAATAGTGCTATAGTGAATAGTGAATAGTGCTATAGTGAATAGTAAATAGTGCTATAGTGAATAGTGCTATAGTGAATAGTGATATAGTGAATAGTGATATAGTGAATAGTGATATAGTGAATAGTAAATAGTGCTATAGTGAATAGTGCTATAGTGAATAGTGAATAGTGCTATAGTGAATAGTGATACAGTGAATAGTAAATAGTGCTATAGTGAATAGTGATATAGTGAATAGTGATATAGTGAATAGTGATATAGTGAATAGTGATATAGTGAATAGTAAATAGTGCTATAGTGAATAGTACTATAGTGCTATAGTGCTATAGTTAATAGTGAATAGTGCTATAGTGAATAGTGATATAGTGAATAGTAAATAGTGCTATAGTGAATAGTGATATAGTGAATAGTGATATAGTGAATAGTAAATAGTGCTATAGTGAATAGTGCTATAGTGAATAGTGCTATAGTGAACAATTCCCAAGCCGAAGGCATCAGTTTTGTTATCAGATGTTTTTACAATCTTAACACAGTTTATTGTAAAATCCAATCAGTTTCTAGTTTGCATATTAAACCAGCGTTGTGATTTTGATCTGTTTTTCCGTCCATTTGAATTATAATTCATTACAAGTGTCTGTCATGCTGTTATCAGACAATCAATCCGATCTCAGTACGCAAATGTGAGCCAGTGTGTAAATTTTGAGCCGTTCTACCCTGCATACAGCGTGCGGTCCGATCCCGTCGTTCTGGGTGCGTTTTATTTAAATCACCGCGTTAAAGAAAAGCGGCGTCTTTCACCGGAACGCACGCGTTTTCTCTCTGCTTTATCGTCTCTGGGTGTTTTTTCTTGCCTACGTGAAGGATGTGAGAATGGAGCAGGAGATAAAGGAATGGGATCGGATTCGGACTGAGCTCCAGAGATAAGAAAAAGCACCGAAGGACGTCCATTTTGTCAGAGGAGCAAAAAAAGAAGATGGAATTACAGCACAATCTGGAGGAGGGAGAAAGGATGGAAACTCTAAGAAATGGGGTGAATTTTCGGGATGTCTTGCCGTAATTGTTGTTGATTCGGAGAAAAATGGAAAGATGAACCAGGCATGATGAAGCTGCTGCATCTTCTTCATCCACATCTTCATCCTCATCACTCTGTGCTGACGCTCGTGACCTGCGCGCTGACCTGCTTTTATCTCGGATTAAATCCGCACACACCCGGGTTTATACCGGGACTGTAATCTCGGCTGTAGGTTTGGGCATCGTTACAGACTTTATAAAGTGGATGTATCCAGTGTACATCATCTAGTGTACATAACCTAGTGTACATCACCTAGTGTACATCAACTAGTGTACATCACCTAGTGTACATCAACTAGTCTACATCATCTAGTGTACATCACCTAGTGTACATCATCTAGTGTACATCAACTAGTGTACATCATCTAGTGTACATCATCTAGTGTGGATCACCTAGTGTACATCACCTAGTGTACATCATCTAATGTGGATCATCTAGTGTACATCACCTAGTGTACATCATCTAGTGTACATCACCTAGTGTACATCATCTAGTGTACATCACCTAGTGTACATCATTAGTGCACATCATCTAGTGTAAGTCATCTAGTGTACACGGAACTGCATCTTGGAGCATCACCTCTACATTTTCAGAAGAAAAGCTAAAGTTAAAAAATGACAGGCTCGTGTCTGTTACTGTTCATTTAAGGAACATGATCAAGGGACATATTTGGATTTATCTGACAGTGAATGTCTGAATCTCAGCTAACAGGGAAATCAGGATACCATTTTATATTAAATAAATAAATAAATATCAAATAAATAAAAGTCTGACGTGGCTGTAAATAAAGGGATGAACTGAAGCTGTCTGCTTTAGGAGATGTGAGGGGTCTGAGGTCCATAATCGATGTCACACCGGAGCGCTGATCTCGCCTCAAACCAGACACAGTTAATTCTTTAAAGAGCACGAATCATCAAGGGAAAATCCAACGTTCTTATTTTTCTGTCAAGTTTGTTTTTTGTTAATCCATTTTTTCAAGCTTTGCCCATAATAGATCTCACACCTGAGCACAGATCTGCATCTCACCTGAAGCTGGACACATCTTTAAACAGAAGACACTGTTGTGGAAGTGTGTGTGTGCTTTAAAGGGAAAGTCAGACGTGGCTGGAAATAAATGGAGACGTTGAGACTTGTTTTAATGAGCAGCAGAACTTCACTGTAGACTTTCTGACATTGTTTATCTTTCATTTACACAAAAAGCACAGAAGTGATCAGCTGAGGGTTCAGGGGTCTTTCTCTATAGCAGCTCTCTGGGTTTCAAACTCACAACCCTCTCATGAATAGCACAGAAACTTGACCACTTATCACTTTTCCAGAATCCAGTTCAGCTGGAACTCGGTGCTTCCTCGATCGTCCAAATTTTATTGTCCTCAGGGTTTAAAGAAAAAAAAACAGTTGTGGATTTTTGCACTTTTTCCCCCTCGGACATTCACTGTGCTGGAAGTGTTTGTAGCGGACGACCTCTGATGACCCCTAGTTATACTCTGGAGTGTGTTCCAGAGAGTGTGTATGCGTTCCCTGGTGCTGCTGGAGAACAGAGTGGATTAAAACCTTACGAGATCGTGAGAACTCACGAGGAGGAAGACGAGGAGGAGGGGGAAGGAGATATGAGCTCTGAATGGTGGTGATGATGATGATGCTGGATACACAGGTACACACACTAACTTCAGCTCATTACATGGGATCCAACTGAGTGTGTGTGTGTGTGTGTGTGTGTGTGTGTGTGTGTGTAGCTGTGCAGTGTGAACAGAAGAGAATTACAGACCTGTAAGCCTGTGTTTCTTATTATGGCTTCCTGAATGAGTAGCTGCAGTTGACATGAAAGACAAGACTCTGGTTTGGGATAAAACACACTTTAAAGGTGCAGTGCGAAACATTATAATGTTCCAAATAATTAAATATCTGGTGATGTTTACAAAACATCTGCTAAAATGTAGAATTCAAAGCAAATGGACAAAAATCAGCAAAGGAAATATAAGTTCCATTCTGTCAGTCATGTTATAGACACAACAACTCCAGGGGACACGAGACTCCGCCCACTTCTGTACCGCTCAGATTCGGCAAACAGCACAGAGTGAAAAGTGTTTTATTACCAACTTTATCAACTTATCACTGTTATCAACTTTAACACTGCTGACAGGAAGGGTGTGTGATAACTCGTCATGAATTGGTTGATGCACCACACCTGTGAACTTTGTTCTCCAACACACACACACACACACACACACACACACACACACACACACACACACACACACACACACACACCAGCCGGTTTGAGTATGTGTGCAGGCATTTCAGATCACCATAGTGACAGAAGGAGAATTTCTAGACAGTGTCAGTGATTTAGGTAAAAAATGCAGACACACACACACACACACACACACACACACACACACACAGTCTGTCCAAGGGTCTCCTCTGTGGAGTTTTTATTAACACTCTGCTGTTGTTCTGGATGTTCCACTTATCACAAATATGCAGCTTCACACCAGACAAACTGCTAAAATCTCACACACACTGTTCTGTTTCAGAATGCTTTTTACACACACACACACACACACACACACACACACACACACACACACACACACTGGACTGGACAAAGTATTTATTTTGATTTTATCTTCTCATTATAATTTCAAACAAATTATTGCTGGTTCTGTTTCCTAAAATGTAAACAATTTACTAATAACTCGTTTACACGTCTGACTCTGAACTGGGCTTCATGAAGATTTCCAGAAAGTTATAATAATAATAATAATAATAATAATAATAATAATAATAATAAAGCTATTATATTGAACAATGCAGAGATCAACACATGAACAGACGTGAACAGTTTTATTCAGACAAAAACACTGATGATGAACCGTCCTGAGATACTGATTTGCCTCCAGCTGTTCATGACTGTGTGTGTGTGTGTGTGTGTGTGTGTGTGTGTGTGTGTGCCATCACATCGTGGTTACTATGGAGACAGAGCAGAGTGCCAAATCTCCAGATCTCAGAGGCAGCAAGACCAAAATGGTAGTTTTTCTTTCTTTCTTTCTTTCTTTCTTTCTTTCTTTCTTTCTTTCTTTCTTTCTTTCTATCTTTCTTTCAGTTCTTCAGATCTTTAGCTGAAGTGTGTCTACACATACAAATGCACATATAACCTACATTAAAAAAAAGACAGCTTAAGAATAAAGTTAAGATGATGCATATTGAGCTTTTGTGGAGAGTAAATGTAAAGAATTATTATTATAATGTGTGTGTATTAAATGTTGTG
>NC_083476.1:810000-825000 GCF_030014155.1 Tachysurus vachellii
AGCTTGCTGTCGTACAGAGTTCAGAGACGTGTATGCTAGGCTAAACAAGGAGTTCTTTTATTTAGTTATAAATCATAAGTCATATGGCATAGTATAGTATCTCATATTCAGAGTTAAAATATAGGAGAATACACACACACAGTGAGAGTTATACCCCACAGAATTAAGTAGAAACTCATAAAATTAGTCTTTTAATTATGTTTAGGTGTGCAGGTATAAGGTGTGTGTGTGTGTGTGTGTGTGTGTGTGTGTGTGTATGTGTGTTATGAATACCTTCCTCTTTCCACACCTCCACATTCCAAAAAGCCTTGTCTCCATACAGGGTGTTTTCTTTCTGTGTGTGTGTGTGTGTGTGTGTGTGTGTGTGTGTGTGTGTCTTATGGTGCATTAAACAAGCCTCAGCTCGCTGCCTGTTACAGTAATAGCAAGGTAAACTAGAGAGAGAGGGAGAGAGAGATGTAATGACTGGTAGACTCATAGATGGAAAGAATGTGAGGGAAAGAAGGTAAAGACAGGAAGAGAGAAAAGAGGACATAGAGAGAGGGATAGACAAGAAAGAGGATAAATCACAGCAGACGCGAATGATGAAGAACTGGGTGGAGGAATAGAGATGGAGCTGACGTACAGTCTACAGAAAGCCCTTGTTCAGCCTGTCAGAATGGTCATGCTGGACATCCATCTGTCCATCCTGGAAGATCTGGTAGGCAAGACACTCTGCTTCTTACTTTACACAAATCCACACACTTATCTCAGTGTCTGAACATGACATGAAAACATCCTAATTGTTACTGATTGATGATCAGGTTCCGAAAGTCACGTCAACCATTGTGGGTGGAGCTTAAACTGATCAGCTGGCTAAATTTATGTGACTTTTTAATTTGAGTACACAAAATAAATCATGTTGATTTAGTGAAAAACTGAAAAAACCTAAAAAGAAAATAACACGGTTTAAGTTAAATGTTCGGACGCACGATATCGTAAATAAATATAAAAACCTTTATAGAGCGCTTGCACGTGTTTAATCCGTGTAAACAGAACCGTGTTGTGTTTTCTTTAATCCTAGAGTGTTAGTCTTTAGTCAGGTAAGAACACGCTCAGGTAAACGTTCCCCACTTCCTGGTTGAGAACGTTAGCTAGAGATGTCTAATGAATGAATTCAAATTTATTTCTGTAGCACTTTTAACAATGGACTTTGTCTCAAAGCAAAACATAAGAAACATAATACACAAAGTTTAATATTATACAAAGATTAATATAATACATAAATGTCCCAGATTAATATTAGATTTATATTTAAATGTGTTTGTATTTATCCCCAATGAACAAGTCTGAGGTGACTCAGGTGACTGTGGGGTGGAAAAACTCCCTTAGATGGAAGATGAAGAAACCTTGAGGGGAACCTCATCCTCATCTGGGTGACACTGGGGGTGTGATTATAAATATACAGTCCAGGAATTGTGTATTAATATTAGAGAATAAAGAGAATCCATACCAAAGGGTGGAAGAGAATTCGGCGGCTCTACTGATCGATAGAGACAGAAAAGTACAGCAGCAGGACGGATGATGGATCGCTGACGTTTTTTTTTTTTTTGCCAAATTGCAGATGATGAGAGTGCTTTCTAAAAAGAAACGGAAAAAAAAGCAGCCATTAGGGTGGAAGCAGAGCAGTTGGAGTCAGAACCTTTAGAGTCTCTCCATTAGTTTTAACTGAAGAGTGTGACGAGTTTCAGAGCCAAACAAACTGCACAAAAACAATAAATATATAACAATGTCATCAATTAATTGTAATGAAAAAAACTTAATTTAAAATTTTCAGTGGACTTTTTAATTATTTTCATTGTTGATTGCGGTGAAATATCAATATAAAATGAAATAAAATGAATCACAGGATGACAAATGAATGGAATAACGTGTTGAAAACAGGGAACAAATCATTATCTCTGGAGTTTTATCTTTGAAGATGTTCTTACGAGAAATGAAATGACACAGAGTTAATGAAATATACTCCGTGTTCTCTTTAACGACAACTAGTTATTCAGCCGATCAGCTGGCGTTACGTTTATAGTGTGATGGAGTGACCCGAGGCATCAGATAAAGTCTTATTGGACTTTCCCGTTATTCCAACGTCTCTGTAGGTGATCAGATTCTTCTGTTTTTCTCTCTCAGCCTCTCTTTCAGCACCTTTCTGAAGAAAAGATCAGGGCTGTTGGGTTTTTAGAGATAAAAAGGGCCTCCTGCTGCGTGATATCTGTCAGTTCGGGGTCATATCTCTAAAAGCCCATTGTGAGGTGATCTCAGCGTGAGTGAGCCGTTATCTCAGCTCATTGTCCCGGACTAATTCTAACACAAACGTTGTAATTATAACACGCTCACTGCTGATATTGTAACTCATCGCTGATCTTTTACCTCAGATCTGATCTGCAATATTTCACACAAGCTAAAGCTGTGATATTAATGACAAAGTGTTTACACCAATTCTCCTTTATATAAAGAATTGGAACACAAGCATTTGTATGTTTGTGCTGATTTTTTTGTAGTAAAATGAGATTTTGTAGCTATCGTGATGAAATGATAGAGTGATGTCACAGCCTCAGACGCTAACTTAACATAATATAATACTATACACTTCTGTGCTGTTCTCATGAATCCTAAATAACACTTCTGGCCCAAATGTCAGGTAATGATTAGAATGTGAATCTGTGGCATCAGGATATGATGAATTTCCCTCTGGTATTTTGTCCGCATTTTGCAGTTTGTTGTTTGTGCTCCAACCGGTTTACACAGTACCTTCGAAAGTGATATTTTTTGCAGTCTTGATCATCTGCATTCTCCAACCTTTATCCTTTTCACCTCATTTCTTGAAATGTCACAGGAACTGAATGATTTTAAAAGATCACTTGTGGGAGATCCCCTCTGTGCCTGGCTCTGATGCCACGTTTATGTAAAGACAGATTACAAGGAGGGATTTTCCTGAATGCCCTTTTCTCAACTCTCTAAATACCTCACGGCTTCTGGGAACTGAGCTCGAAAAAAAAGATAAAGAGAAAAATGTGATGGTGCAACTGTGAATAACACTCTAAAGACTGAACCTGCTAAAGATAACGAACACTAAAAGCTACAATAAAAGTTCTTTCTCAAGCAGAGGTTATTTTCCTATAACAACACATCCCTGAGAGATTTTTTCACTCATCTTCTACCGCTTATCCGAACTACCTCGGGTCACGATCTCAGGCGTCATCGGGCATCAAGGCAGGATACACCCTGGACAGAGTGCCAACCCATCACAGGGCACACACACACACACACTCTCATTCACTCACGCAATCACACACTACAGACAATTTTCCAGAGATGCCAATCAACCTACCATACATGTCTTTTGGACCAGGGGAGGAAACCGGAGTACCCGGAGGAAACCCCCGAGGCACGGGGAGAACATGCAAACTCCACACACACGAGGCGGAGGCGGGAATCGAACCCTCAACCCTGGAGGTGTGAGGCGAATGTGCTAACCACTAAGCCACCGTGCCCCCCCTCCTGAGAGATTTATTCCTCTTAAATCAGGGCAATTTGCAATTTTACAAAGCACTAACACTGGAGACTCCTTACGTTCATGACGCAAACTTCACACGCATCGTCATAGTGAAGGTAGAATATATGGAGAGAAAAGCTTTATTATTCTTCTGAAGCTAAATAACGTTGCTTCGATTTACAGTAAAGCAGGACGATGACTCACTTAATGATATCAACTCTCATTTGATTACAGAGGGCGCTAAGCAATGCCAGCAATGCTAGCCATCGGCAGGATAAAAGCAGTCCAGTTAATTAGATCAGCCTCATTTCCAGGCGTGTGTGTAGGAGTACACTCCTCATCGCTTTTCCTTGAGAAGGGAGGAATGCAGACATGAAGCAAGACAATGAGACGGCATTATGATGCCGGATTCCTTTAGTGCGCTTATTATTGAATGTCATGTGTAGGAAAGTGTGTGTGTGTGTGTGTGTGTGTGTGTGAGATTGATAGAGACTAGGAGAACCCGGCACTGAGATCAGAATGAGCTATCTGATCTAATCACATCCCATCATGCACCACAGAACAGAGGAGGCGGAGACACAACAATAACATGGATCTTACATACAAATCGTTCCTGCTTAGAAACGTAACAGCATGATTTAACTGACAGGAGGTTCCAGATTTAAGAACATTCAGGGATGACCTTGAGGTGACTCAGCAGAGGTTGGGTTCTAATCGTGAGTCACACTGCCGTGAGTCAGCAAATCTGATACGATGACATCTCAGATTTATCTCCTCACAGTGCTTCTCACATTCCACAGCCCATAATTAGTCTCATAACGTTTATTGTCGGTTCTCTGTGGATGATAGTCTGGACTTGTAGAACGTAACCGTTCCTGAGCGGAGAAAACTAGAACCTTCTGAATAAGTAGGCATTTTGTTTATATAGGACCTTCTGAGAAATACATTAAAGAATGTGCTGTGTCTTTAGAGACCAAACCAAATGAATATTCAAATGAGATCCAATTCGATTTGAATATTAGGCCACACCCATTAAAATGGTTCATTTTATTAACTGTGAGGGCACATAAACAATTGTACTGTACATGCACGTGTTCATACATGGGCATACAGTCTCATACATGAATGTACACACTCTCACACACACACACACACACACATACACACACGCATTTGAGTTCATCTTTTCTGTGCAACCTAATTAACATATTTTTTGCATGTAATTATACAAAGCATGCATGTTTGTGAGTTGGTTTTGTAATTAGTGAGGGAATCACACACACACACCCACACACACATTGCCTTTCCCGCTAGCTGTGTGTCCCCTCCCCCTCTGCATTCCTCGGCTCCATGATTGTGTTTTCTGTCGCGGCTTTTACCGGCAGTGGCTCGGCCCACACATAACACACAACAGATGTGCAAAGTAGAGCAGCCAAAACTTCCAGAGGAGGCGTGTGTGTGTGTGTGTGTGTGTGTGTGCGCGTGTGTGTATGTCTGTGAGTGTGTGCGCGTGTGTGTGTTTGTCTGTGAGTGTGTGTGTGTGTGAACACTTTACTTTTTCAGTAACGACCCAATTACAAAGCTGTTTTGTTCTTTTGGTTAGGGCTTCAGCTTTGTGTTTCCATTCTCCGTCACCTCACAGTGAACTCGCCGTACTTGAATTGAGCAATCAGAGACTTCTAGTTTCAAAAACAACAAAAGCTGAGTCAGCATATCCTGTTCACAGATTCTTTAGTTGTGCACCGGCGCTACATAACTAATGAAGCTAAAAACAAACGGACATCTGAATCACACAAAAATCTTAAAGTAGTAAATATCTGCTTCAAACCACATCCAGTATTTCAGTGATGTCACACACAGAACACAGTGTGAGCGTCATGTATTAACACAAACACAAATACAGGACGTCTAGAACATGAAAAAGCATCCAGAGTGAACTGAGGTTCATCTTTTATCTATAAACTTCTTACTCATAACTCGTGGTCATTGTCGAGCTCATAATGTATTTTAAACTTTCTGAATAAAGACCTCTGTGTATATGATGAAGCTGAGGTAGAATCACACAGGCTGAAGGACACAGTGGGACGTCCTGTAGTTTAGAAACATGAACTTCACAGTGTAACATTATGTGGGTGGCCATTTCTCACTTTTTTACACTTTTAAACCTCACTAATAAAATGTCAACATATGGAATTGTCAGTTATCTGTAATAATAATAATATTAATAATAATAATATTAATAACAACAATAATATTATTATTATTAATAATAATAATAACAACAACAACAATAATAACAATAATAAAATATAATTAAAAAAATAAGAATAACAACAACAACAACAATAAGTAAAAGAATAATAACAATAATAATAATAATCAGAATAATAACAATAATAATATTGTAATAATAACAAGAAGAAGAGCTCGGGACCACAGGAATATGTGAGGATTGTAAATGTACATTTGCACACTAATGAAACACAACAATAATCCAGTTTAATGCCTTAATACTTTATTGTATAAGTCACTTTGTGTCACCATGAACACACTCATGCATGTAGCTGTAAACATGTATAAGACTTATATTGTGTTTGATTATTACACGTCTTACTATAAATAAATATATGTGTGAGAATCTGATTAACAAATGGTTCTGTTCAGAACAGTTAGGTATTAAATCTACTGGTTCAGTTTTATTAAAGAAGTCATTTTATAGTCATGCTGGACCTGAGTGCTGACCAATCACAGCGCACTAGAGCACTTTCACGTGCAGAGGACACTGACCAATGGGAGTATGTCAGATAAAGCGAAGGGCGTGGTTAGAGGCTTAAATACACCGAGTCCCGCCCCCACGGGGAGGAGGGGGAGGGGAACATGAGGGGCTTTTCTCTGCCCCATCAGTCGGTGTGCGCGAGCGGAGCGGAGACCGGGAACATGCGCGAGCCTCCCGTTACGGTGTGAACAGCGCGTGACCGCCGCGCTTTGTTGTCGCTTTTGGTGCGAGACAGATATAATAAACACCGCAGGATTTTACCCCATGCCCGGTGTAACGGAGCTGCGTTTCGCCCTTTTACTTCTTCGGCTTCTTCTGCCACCCCGATGACGTCATGTTTGATGCCAGCGCCTGGAGGGTCCGCAGCATCTGGGACGGTGTGAAGCTCGAGGTGGTGGATCATGAAGGTCCAGTGGTGCTGCACAGCTTCACACATCTGGACCCCGAGCTGCCCCTGCTAGAGGTAATAATAATAATGATAATAATAATAATAATAATAATGATAATAATAATAACAACGACGACGACGATGATGATGATGATGATAATAATAATAATGCTAATAATAATAAAATTAATAATGATAATAATGATAATGATACTACTACTACGAATAATAATAATAATAATAATAATAACAACAATGATAAAAATAATAATAATAAATTATAATGCATATATTTGCATTTATTTATTTACTTATTTCTGGGATCTTGTTGTCCTCACATCATGTAAATTATTTCATATTAAAGTAAAACTGAAAGTTTGTGACAGTAGGAGAGAGAAAATGAAAGAAATAATCATTTAAAAAAAAAAGGTGGAACTATCATGCATTAAAATATAAAATATATGTAATGATATAATAATATTATAATAAATGAATATTACAAATACTACATGTGTCTCTCATTCCCACGTATACGTATATAAGTATTTGCATTTTGTGCCAGTGGATCATAACTAGGTTGTGAGAACTGCTTAATAATATCAAAAGAAGAAACAAGAGAAAGAGACAAGACGTAGACAGTAGGACAGGCTCTTCATGAACTGATCAGAATACCCTGAGAAGCTCCACCGTTCTTGTTGATAACTTCACACACTCTTCATGCTTGATGCAACTGTTTCCAGGAGGCTGGTGGGGATGTTGTCCCATGTGGTGAATGCGGCTTTTAGAAGGACATCCACAGTCTGGAACTGACGTCTGTTTTTATAAACTTCCCTCATCATCCTTCCCCAGACATTCTCAAGGGGATTTAGATCAGGGAAACACACAGGAGGGTCCAGAAGTGCAATGTTAAAAAAAAAAGTTCTTTATCAGTCAGATGTTGTGAACTACAGCTGGTGATGTTTTCTACCCGGTTCAGTGGAGGAGGCTCCATCATGATCTTGGAGCCTCCTCCACTGAGGGATCTCCTTGTCATGACAATATCACTGGAAGCCATCAGGACCGTACAGGTTACACTTTTTCTTGTCAGAGAATACAAATTTCTTCCACCAATCATGCCCCTTTTCCACCAAAAAGAACCGTGTGCTGGTTCAGAGCTAGCGCTGGTGCTGGTTCAAAGTTGGTTCCACTGGCAAACCTTCTAAGAACCGGTTTGCCTTTCCACCGGCAAGAGAGCCGTCACAGAGCCGAGTCTGACGTCACTGTATACGTGTCACGTTACACAGCAACGTTAGCGCAGCAGCAACAAACACAAACACATCAACAATGGCGGATGTTGCTTTACTGTTAATGCTCATGGCTTTGTGAACCTACATTAACACCCAAACGCAGCGAATCCAACGTGTACGTGCAGCTCCATGTAATCTGTATAAACGGAGGTTGTAATGGAGAAAGTACATAATGTTATTTTATCATTAACACAGAAAAAAGTTAGCATTAGCATGTAGCTACTTACTACCATGTGTGCTGATAATGTATCATATCGCAGTAAAGTAAAAGTGTATTAAACATTAGTATACTTAAGGTACATTATCAAAAGCGCTAACAGTAGCCCCGCCCACAGCCCCTGACACAAGCGGTTCTTAAGTCTAGACCAGCAACGTTTTGGTGCTACTTAAGAACCACTTTTCCTGGTTCAGAGCCGGTGCTTTGGCTGTCGAAAAAGAAAGAACTGGTTCTAAATTAGGCTCCGAACCAGCACTCAAACTGCCTCGGTGGAAAAGGGGCATCAGTGTCCCATGTCTGGTGCTTCCTTTCATATTCCAAACGGGCGAGTTTGTGGTGTTGGAGGAGACGTTGCCTTTTCAGACCTTTATTTGTTCTTTAAGCCCTTCTCTCGCTTATGGCTATAATGGCCTTAATTTGGGTCGAGGATCGGCCCGTGTCTTCTCGGACAGCCCTTCTGATCCTCCGGCTGTCAGGAAAGTGAAACACAAACACAAAGAAAACCGAGAAACACTGAAAAACTGAAACTCAAAAAGCAAGACAGAACCCACAAAGACAACACGAAGACGAGCAAAGACGAGGATTCCGTTAATAAATACGGAAGACAATTAAACAAGACACATAAAGGACAGGTGTGCTGAGGCAATAAGGAACAGACAAGTGTGGGGCAGACACGTGAACACAAAACGTAAACAAAGGGCACGTGGAAAAACTACAGGGCTACATCCTGACACCGGGTCTAACGCTCAGGATCCTGATGGCTCTTTGCGAGAGCTCTTACTTGTGTAGCTCAACAATCTGCCACGTTCAAAAACAGAAAGCCTTTTTGCTTTTGCCATCAGGACATCATGGCAGTGTGACTGTCTGAAGGACAAAGACATTAAAGCCATGGGTTTTTGATCAGATGATGAGTTTAAATGCAGTTTAATAAATAAATTTCCTACCCTTTTTTGTCTCCTGTTTTTTCTTTTGACATTTTAAAGCAGCTCTTACAACCTGGTTATGATCCACCAGCACAAAATGCAAATACTTGTAATGTTTCCCCGGTCTTAAGATCTTGTTCAGGAGTGTGTGTATATATAAATATATATATATGGCAACAGAGAACATTTAGAATTAAACTGTATATATATTAATACAACCTGGATCAGTTGTGTGTGTGTGTGTGTGTGTGTGTGTGTGCGCCAGCATTAGTGTCGTATGATGCCTGTACAAGTTCATGTCTATTTTAAAGTAATGGCTTAATGCAGTGTTTATATTTAGGGAATATCGATGCATTGGGGTGTGTATGTGTGTGTTTCTGTGTGTGTGTGTGTGTGTGTGTGTGTGTGTTGAATGGAGACGGAGTGAGTAATCAGGCCGTGCTCAGTCTGAGTGCTCCTAAGTGACTCTCAAGAGACCACAAGAACACACACACACACACACACACACACACTTCACTGATCATTCGGTGGGACCTGACTCTGTGTGTGTGTGTGTGTGTGTGTGTGTGTGTGTGTGTGAGAGATTTTTCCTCTTCCACATGCACAGAAGGATTACAGCTTTCCCCATTTTATTACAGACACGTTGTCACACACACACACACACACACGCACACACACACACACTCCCTTTCTCTCTTGTTTCTTTTAGTTCTTATACATCATGTGACTGTAACTGTGGTCATTTTTGGGTCATGCTGTGGGTGTGTACACACGGAAGGATTTAAGATGATATTCACACACACACACACACACACACACACACACACACACACACACACACACACACACATACACACAAACCTCCTGTCTATTTGTATAACCTTTGTATTGTTTGATTTACAGAGAAAAAAACTTAATTGTGTATCTGGACTATGACACTTTCCCCTGGGAGAGTAGCAGCTTGTTAGCAGTAAACATGGTTTGTGTTTTCGCTGTGTTAATGCTCATGTGTTTGCTCAGTAGATCACGGTGTAAGAGAGATAACACTGCGGCAGATACGTCCCTGTATCAGAACACGATACACTCCGCTTCACATCATGCTGTTCTTCACCTCCAACTCATCCTTTGTTTTCTGATATCCTCCACTCTTATCTCTTTATTCATCCGTAACACGTCGTATATCTCTCCGGAAGTCCTGGGACTTGACCTCAGAACCTTTTGGTCAGACACAACACTTAATAGAAGTTTTTATTTTAAAGTCAAATGGTCCAGGGTTCATTCAGTCACAGGCTAATCATCTTCATCTGTGCTTCATTTGAGTTGTTTATTTTGCCCGTATATGATCTGAATCACTTGAATCAGTTTAGATCAGATTAGTTAAACTAGACGTTAAGATGCAGATAATTCAACTGATTCAGCTGCACAGTTTGTTCATTGCTGTTTGTTTTAATGTTTTCAGGCCCAGACATGACTGTTACATGCTCTGAAACATCGGGTTATCACCAGTCCTGACTTTCTCTCTCTCTCTCTCTCTCTCTCTCTCTCTGTCTCTCTCTCTCTCTTTCTTTCTCTCTCTCTCTCTGTCTCTCTCTCTCATTCTCACTCTCTCACTCTTTCTCTAGCTCTCTCTTTCTGTCTGTCTCTCTCTCTCTGTCTCTCTCTCTCTTTCTTTATCTCTCTCTGTCTCTCTCTCTCTTTGTTTATCTCTCTCTGTCTCTCTCTCTCTTTGTTTATCTCCCTCTCTTTCTCTCTTTCTCTAGCTCTCTCTTCAGTAATACTGCTGCCACTTTAGAAAATGATCGCCTCGCTTCTCGGAAGTATCTGGACTAGATGATATCATCCGGCTCTTCTCTTACAGAGAGCGAAAGATGACTGTAGGGCGATTAATAAGGGTGATGCGGGACGCCAGATCTCAAAAAACCCTCTCTTTCCGTTACTAAGTTAAGTTTCATTTATCAGTGGACCTGAGTCATCCTCGAAAAATTTGGGAAATTTGTGTGTGTGTGGTGTGTGTGTATGTGTGTGTGTGTGTATGTGTGTGTGTGTGAGTGACTCATTTCACCGATTATGTAGTGATACAGAACAAACACCAGTCAGGATGGGTTTGTTATTGTAGTTTATTTTGTGTAAAAGGGCTCTGATCATGAATTCTCTCTAACAGCAGCTTCATATTAATGGTTTATATTAATGTTCTCACTCTGATGGATTTGGTGAAGGTTCAGTTAGAGGTTGGGACCAGTAACTATCCCTGAGAGAGGAGCGTTGTGCTTCTAATCCTCCTACCCATAATCCTGTTAGGCTAATCTTACACATAGTGGCTGCGACACACACACACACACACACACACACACACACACACACACAACGTGAACATGAGTTTTTGTGAATAAAGAATGAGAAACTGGAATAAAGTGCAAAAAAAGAATCATCTGTAAATGTTCATATAAAGCTAAAGTTCAGTCAGATGTAATGAAATCTTATGGCTACCAGTTTAGCGTATCTGTTAGCATTATGCTTAATAAACACCAGCTCTCCAATTTGTTGTTACCTGGTTAGCCACTTAAATGCCAACTGTTTATTCATTTATTTATTTATTTATTCTGGACTAGCATTTAGTGTTGCTAGTGTTGCTAGTTGCTAGCATGAATTATTCAGAGAGAAATACTCTGTCCATTAGGAGGATATCATTCTCCTGTCTGACCTCTGACCTCTGATCTTAGCCCCTCACAGAGAGTCATCTTACCTCACCATGCCTCCAGACTGTGATTTATTGATTGTAGCTACGTTAGCGTAGCATTTACAGGCCCCGTGTGGAGCCATGCTTATTACATCAGTGTGTGCGCTAATCATGGTTCCCCGTCGTCATAGTGACCCAAGGAGTATATTTATTTATAAAATCACACATCAGGATCGTCTTTGATAAAACTTTCTGTTTCTGTTTTCTGTTCATTATCTTGTTATTAAATAAACAAGATTACATCACACAGTAAAAGATGTTCTCAGGATGTTAGCTAAACACAAGCTAACGGCTAGCTCTGTAAAATAATGACTAGCTTTAGATTAAGCTAGCTCTGACACTCCTGTTAAATAATATAAGATGAAGCATTACTGCTAATATGCTAAATGTTCAAGAAATCTCACTGTAATGAGAGGGTTAGCTTAATGACAAGGAGGTTTAGGAGAATGTGCTAATTTCGGTAATTAGCATATTAGCAGCAACTTATGTTCTTGATACTGCTGTGTGAAGGCAGATTGTGTGTGTGGTTGTGGGTGTGCATGTGTGTGTATGTGAGTGTGTGTGTGTGCGTGTGTATGTGAGTGTGTGTGTGTGTGCTGAGTCATTGCTGCTCTCTCAGGTTTTTTCTTCTCTGGTTTCTGATGGACATTTTATCTCTCTGATGCTCAGAGGAAGCTAAGTGATGAGGATGAGGATGAGGATGAAAATGCTCCTGTTTATACCACAGATTTATTTATTTTTTAAATCTGGTTATAATCAGAGCTTTTCTTTGTTGCTCCATCACTCTGATGATGTCACTCAATATTGGTTTGGTGTTTGATACAAAAAGAGGAATCATGTTTTAGGGATAGGGATCCTTTATAAAAATATTTCAATCTACACCCAACCTCTCTCTCTCTCTCTCTCTCTCTCTCTGTCTCTGTCTCTCTCTCTTTTCTCTCTCTCTCTCTCTGTCTCTCTCTGTCTCTCTCTCTCTCTCTCTCTCTCTCTCTCTCTCCCTGTCTCTGTCTCTCTCTCTTTTCTCTCTCTCTCACTCCCTCTCTCTCGTTCTCTCTCTCTCTCTGTCTCTCTCTGTCTCTCTCCCTGTCTCTCTCTCCCTCCCTCTCTCTCTCTCTCTCTCTCTGTCTCTCTCTCTCCCTCTCTCTCTCCCTGTCTCTGTCTCTCTCTCCCTCCCTCCCTCTCTCTCTCTCTCTCTCTCACTCCCTCTCTCTTTCTCGTTCTCTCGTTCTCCCTCTCTCACTCTCTCTCTCTCTCTCCCTGTCTCCCTCTCTCTCTCCCTCTCTCTCTCTCTCTGTCTGTCTGTAAGTAACTTGATTAAGCGTCTCTCAGACTGATCTGAGGATCAGACACACTGATTAGATTCGATCGGTTCCATTTTTCCTCTGAGCAGTATTTTAGTGACGTCTTATGAACCTCGCTTGCCTCAGACGTCGTTCTCTATTCCATTACACACGACACACCGCCAGGGAGGAGAACATTAACGTCCTGGATGGATGATAACATCAGACCAGTCTCGCCTGTGTGTGTGTGCTCGAGTTAGTTAGAGATTAGTTAATGGTTTTCTTTAACAGACGTAGATCTATTTAAACTCTTCTTCCTCTTCTTCCTCTTTTTTAAAAATGAACTTTACTGTCATTAAAGACAAGTCTAATACGTTCCTGTGTAAACAAGCTGATGGAATATTGGTGACGTTCGAATCCCTTTCTTTCTTTCTTTCTTTCTTTCTTTCTTTCTTTCTTTCTTTCTTTCTTTCTTTCCATCTTGCGTTGAAGTGTGATTACAGATACAAATATACATATAACCTATTTTAAAAAAACATTGAAGTTAAGATTCTGCATTTTGATCTTTCATGGAGATTAAATGTGTTTTAAACATTTCTTCACCTCTAAGGGCATATGGGAAAAAACATAAAGAAAAAACAATTATAAACACTATCTGTATACATGTGGCTGAGATGTTATGCTTTTATTTAATTTTTATTACGTTTTTTATTTTTATTTTGTAATGACAAACAAATGGAACGGCTGCAGAATCAGTGTGTCGGTGTGAGTGTGACTCACATCAAGCTCAGCACGGCGTTTGAGACGGTCACCATAGAAACCAGACTTAGGGTTTACTGCATTCAGCTACGCTCGAGCCGTGACGTCTGGTCAGTGTGGACGTGTGGAGCAGCTACTCAGCTGTACTGTGTGTCTCTTTTACTCTACAAGTTGATGTGTGTCAGATGAAACGAGGATGTGACTCTTATGTCTGACACGTGCACCTTAACACACTTGCTTCTGATTCGCTTCACTGTTTACACTGCCGATGTGCTACATGCTAAGTACACTGATACTCCCTCTTCTGCCACCTAGAGGGTAAAAAGAGGTAGAGCTCCTTTATCTCTGGCTCACTGCAGGCAACATGAAAAACATCATAAACACTCTGTAAATACTTCTCTGTTATTGTTGTGTGTGTGTGTGTGTGTGTGTGTTAGTCAAAAAGATTTGAATTCTGACACAAATAGAGAAAGAGAGAGAGAGAGAGAGACAGAGAGAGAACATTATCTGTTATCTTTATCACTTTAGGACACACCAAGGCCACAGCATAGTTTCACTCCAACACACACACACACACACACACACAACACACAGACAACACACACACTGCGGGTGAAGAGAGAAAGAAGTTGGTCTTGCAGTAAAAAAGGAGGAAGAATAAATAACAGACAAAGTTAATCTGTCTCTCATTCTCTTTATCTGAGTGAGAATGAGAGAGAGGGATTTACGGCTCAGCGTGGACGGGGCGTTTAACTGAGCGTTGTTCTACACACAACTTCACAAGTCAGCTGATCACATGTGAGTGTGAAAAAGAACATCAGTGTGTGATCAGGGAGAGAGAGAGAGAGAGCGAGAGAGAGAGAGAGAGAGAGAGAGAGAGAGAGAGCGACAAGAGCAAAAACTATAAAAAAAGATTAATTAAAAGCTAAATTAATTAATGTTTGTTGGTAAAAATATTAAATCCTCCATCACACACACACACACACACACACACACACACACACACACTGTGACACACTGAGACACTGTGAGGTCTGAATGGTGTTTTTCTGCTCGTTTGATAAACAGTGTGTGTTTTGTTAGCTGCTTTGGCTCAGTTCCA
>NC_083476.1:835000-857500 GCF_030014155.1 Tachysurus vachellii
TTGTGTGTGAGAGTGTGTGTGTGAGTGAGTGTGTGAGTGTGTGAGTGTGTGTGTGAGTGTGTGTGTGAGTGTGTGTGTGTGAGAGTGTGTGTGTGAGTGTGTGTGAGAGTGTGTGTGTGAGAGTGTGTGTGAGTGTGTGTGTGTGTGTGAGTGTGTGTGTGAGTGTGTGTGTGTGTGAGTGTCTGTGTGAGTGTGTGTGTGTGTGTGTGTGTGAGTGTCTGTGTGAGTGTGTGTGTGTGTGTGTGTGTGTGTGTGTGTGTGAGTGTCTGTGTGAGTGTGTGTGTGTGTGTGTGTGTGAGTGTCTGTGTGAGTGTGTGTGTGTGTGTGTGTGTGTGTGTGAGTGTGTGTGTGTGTGTGAGTGTGTGAAGTTCATTTGATTGTTAGGGTTTTTTTCACTGCGGTGGGATTTTCATTATGAATGTGAAGAGTTTTAGTGTTGAAATGTTTAATGACTTTAAAATCTGCACTTTAACTAAACGTTTATTAAACATTAATTAATTAATTAACTGATTGTTTGCTCTTAACATGCAGCAGGTATCATTTTTAAATTGCCACCTGCTTTGTGTTCAGTAATGATTATATAAAAAACATTTCAATGTGTGTGTGTGTGTGTGTGTGTGTGTGTGTGTAACATGTAAGAATGTATATAATCACATACACACAGAATGAAACTTTTTTTCTGTGTTTCTTTTCTCTCCTCAGTTCTGGGAGTCCACGTCTCTCTCGTCTCTGGATGCTGCTTCAGGTTCAGGTTCCAGCAGCGCTTCGTCCTCCTCAGTCTCATCCACCCCACACACGTCCACCCCGCACTCGTCCTCCCGCTCGCACAAGCGCTCCGTCTCGGGTGTGTCCAGCTACTCGTCCCTCTCTCTGCCGCTCTACAACCAGCAGGTGGACGACTGCTGCATCATCAGAGTGAGTCTGGATGTGGAGAACGGCAACATGTACAAGAGCATCCTGGTGAGGAGACTGAGAGACGGAGACACGGCAACATCCACTGATATTACATATAGATATATCTGTTACTTATTCATGATGTGTGTGTGTGTGTGTGTGTGTGTAGGTGACGAGTCAGGATAAAACCCCAGCAGTGATCAGGAAGGCGATGGTCAAACACAACCTGGACCGAGAGAGACCTGAGGATTACGAACTTGTGCAGAAAATCAGTGAGGATAAAGGTATATACACACACACACACACACAGACACACACAGACACACACACACAGACACACACACAGACACACACACACACAGACACGCACACACACACAGACACACACATACACAAACACACACACACAAACACACACAGACACACACACACACAAACACACACACAAACAAACAAAATCAGTGAGGATAAAGGTATACACACACACACACACAGACACACACACACACAGACACACACACACATACACAAACACACACACACAAACACACACAGACACACACAGACACACACACATACACAAACACACAGACACACACACACACACACACAGACACACACACACATACACAAACACACACACACAAACACACACAGACACACACAAACAAACACAAACACACAAACACGCACACAAACACACACACACACACAAACACACACAAACACACACACACAAACACACACACACAGTTTTTTTGCTTTTTCTTGTTTTTTTACTTTTTTTCTATTTCTTTCTTTTTTCTTGTGTTCTTTCTTTTTCTTTTTCTTTTCTGAATTTATTTATTTTTATTTGTCTAGTTTTCTATTCTTTTTTTATTTATTTATTTATTTATTTATTTATTTATTTTACTTTCCAGATTTTTTCACATTTTTTTGGGTAACACTCATGGATTTTCTTTAACACACACTGAATTTTGACATTCTGACGCTGTCTGTCCTCAGAGCTGAAGATTCCAGACAACGCCAACGTTTTTTATGCTATGAACTCGTCGGCCAACTACGACTTCGTCCTGAAGAAGCGCGGCTTCCCGCGAGTGAGTCGCACCAAACACGTAGCGAGCTCCACGCTGCCCCGCATGAAGCAGAAAGGCCTGAGGATCGCTAAAGGCATCTTCTGAAAACTCAAACTCCCATAATCCCACAGGGCTAGTGGAAACATTGCTGAGGTCAAAGGTCAAGCCCTAAAGACTGGGATGGGGGAAAGTCACTGCCAGCTCAGGGGAGGCCTCTTAAACGCAACTGTGGTGGTGCGCTTGTGTTTACAGACTCCGCCTTTTAATCGTGAGGTCACATCCTGTGCCGTCTGAAAGGGGGTCGCTGCCTGTGTTGCATCTTAGAGGGTCATTTCCTGTTTTGCTTCTGAGCTCACTTCCTGTCGAGCGCTGTGTTGCAGCCAGCCTTTACTGCCAGATTAAGGATGACTCGGAGCAGCGGACACGTGACCTGGTGTTACTTTTAAACGCGTCCTTCTGCAACAACAAAAACAAAAACGTTTCAGAAGGTTTGTGTGATGGAAAGTGAGCTGAATGTTCATCTCGGTTGGGTGTTTTTTTGTTTCGTTTTTTGGCCAAACTTCACACAGACCACAGAGACGATGGAACCTGTCGAGTCTTTATGGACTATTTGAGCTCTAAATGAAAATGAAGATATTTTTTGTCTTGTGTCTATGAGAATGTGTCTGTTTATGTTTGTTAAAAGGGCATTACAGCTAACGCTCCGCTCACACCGACATACTCCGTCTTCTCTGGACCATAAGGTGGATTTCACCCTTTAGCAGATGCTGTGACTTAAACAACAATGAAAAAAAAAATTCCGCCTTGTTTTTAATAGAGTTTGTAATTCGGTTATTTATACTAGCATTTTTTCCCCCTTTCAACAATTAGCATTGAGATTGTTTTAAATAAATAACCGTTAGCTTGACGGAGCAGCTGAGTAAAAATTGACCTGCTGTTCTGCTCACGCAGGAGATCTGAGGAAGCTAACTAGCCGTACTGCGAATTCAGCATCAGCAGTTCATGTTGTAACATTGATTTATTACCGACTTCTGAATTTTGAAAGGATTAAACTACAGGTAAAACTAAGATTATAAAAACTACACACACTTTAATCAGAATGCACCACTAGGGGAAGTTAAATTACCCCCCGTTGACACTCAAGAGGTCGATGAATCCGTTTTGATTTGTTTTACACTCGAAAATACGGTGTTGTCCTCGTGTCTTGTTTTTTTTGCGTATTATTGCCTTTTGCGTGTTTTGTTCCTTTCCTCTAATTGGTGCTAACTCCCGCTGAGGTCGGACCTCCTGCAGGTGATCTCACTATCGTTTTCGAGCCTCGTGACGCTAAAGGAGCCGGATAGATGACGCCAAGCCTGAGGGGGCCAGAAACATGTCTGTGGTGGAAGAAATAAAATCTAAAAAGAAAGGTAGCTCAAATGTTTTCCAGAATGAGAGTTAGCTAGCTTATCTAAAAATGTGAAAAATCTTTTTTTCATGAGAAATTCTTTGAAACTTTTGTCTGTTTTATAAAAAAAAAAAGGACTTTTAAAGTAAAAATTAACATATTAACTTATTATGAATAAGTTAACAGATTAACATATCATGAATGTATCATGTTGCTACGACACGTGTCCTTATGTCCTTATGAACCCTGCTAACATGCTAGCGAGCTACGGAAAGAGAAAAGTCACGAATGCAAAGTCACCTCACCGTGTCTCACCGTGTCATCTTGAAACAGGGAAAGAAATTTTGTTGCTTTGTGAATTTTTTTTCAAGGAAATGTGGTGGAATGAGAACAAATTCTACTGACGAAGATTATGGACATTAAACACACAATAATCTGTTACAGCGAGCAGACGAGAGAGCGTCGCTCCATACTCACGCCTGGAACTGCAGTGTGATGTAATCAACTAGTTGTGACGTCATGATGTTCAGAAATGTTCAGGCTGTAAAACACCAAGCTAACCGGGGGTGGGAGTCGTTGTGTCCCTCGTCGGCTCCGATTATGTCAAAACTATTTAAAGATTAGACTCAGATATATTCGTGAATTTATTTTTTACACAAATATAACCATACACTAACAAATTGTATCATAAACAACACGTTTCTAATTTGCGTGTTCAATTTTTTGGCTGTGCTTCAAATTCCTTTCTTCTGCTTTAAATGATGTAACCGTACTATCAGATACTGCTACTGAAGTAGCTTTTTGTACTGCCCCAAGTTACATACTGCCGCTTTAAAAAGTGTGGCATTAAGTAGTTGTGTTGTAAAAGCAGCCAGGAGTTGTTTTGGTTGTTTCAGTACAATCACAGTTCGATAGCATCCTGTTTTAAATTGCATAGTACCGCTTTAAGTAGGTTTACACTAAGTACTACAGCAGTATCGAACATTGTTACAAATTGTGTATGACCACTTTAAATAGGTGGCACAGGTACAGCTGCAAATGAATTGCTTTACATAGTTCACTAATTACTACAGTGCTGATACAATAGCAGCTTTTATTAAATTATTTGTCAGCAACCCAGTACAGTTCTATAGGATATTGCTACAAATAGCATATTGCCGCTTTAAATAGTGTGGCACTGAATAGTATATTATATTTATATTATAGGTATAATTATGGCATTGTCATGTTTAGTACAGTACTATGGCTAGTTTTTCCAAATTACATACTGCTGCTTTAAACAGTGTGGCATTTAATTGACGGTACAGTTACAGTAGCAGCTAGGCTAGCTATATCTTGCTGTAGTTCTGCAGGACACTAATACAAATTGTATATTGTGACTTTAAATAGTTTAGGACTGAGTATTACATCATTCACACTATTATGACATCATGATAAGTACAGAACAATGTATCACGAGACACGTGAGCGTTGTCTTTCTGTGTGTTCTGGTATTTGGGATGAATCAGATGAACGGATCGCTGCCCATCCTGGTGTGTAGAATTATTTTATTTAATACAGGTCAGCTTGGTGTGTTACAGCCCTGAGAGAGAGAGGGGGAGAGATTGTGTGTGTGTGCTGTGATGTGTGGTGTTGAAGGACACTGCATTAGGTCTTAATCCTCTGGCTGCGCCACTCCCTTTAAAGTCAAGTCGAGGCTTTCGGACTATACACACACACCTACTGAGATTTCAGCTATTGTGTGCCCTTTAGAAAATGTGTGCGCGTGTGTGTGTGCGTTTGTGTTGTATGAATTATAAGAGGCAAAAAGGGCCAAAGATCTTACAGATCATTTTACAAAAATATCATGAACACTTAATGACTCATGAACACTGCCTGTTCACGAGGACACACACACTTCATATGGAAAACACACACTTTTCATATTGTACACACACATTTTGCACGCTGGTGCCATTGTGCTCTTTTACCTTAAAAGAAGAAAAAACTAACAGTATGATAACACATGATTTTATGTTCATTTTGTAATTTTTGTACATTAAATGTTCATTGTAGCTTTGCTTTTATTTCCTGTGTGTGTCTGTGTGTGTGTCTGTGTGTGTGTCTGTGTGTGTGAGTGTGTGTGTGTGTGTGTGTGTGTGTATGTGGGTGTGTGTGGGCACTCGGTCCAATATTTATTACATTTGTAAATACTTTTTTTGCAGCATTGTACATTTTATTTTCTCTTCCTTGTAATTTACAAATTAATATATATGTAAATATTGAGTATATACAGCTGCAGGTTTATACACCGCTGTAACTCGGAGCTCTCCATCCACGTCTCATTCTCTGTTTGTCTCATGTGGATTTTTTTGTATGACAGTTTTGATTTTGATATTGCTGCCCCCTCATCCCCCTTAACACCCCAACTTCACTGTTTTTAGTGTTGGAGAGAAAGAAAACACCTAATAAACAAAGTGTGTAAAAAAAAAAAAGTCTGCTGTTTTTATGACTGGAAATATTCCACATCTGCACAGGAGCATATGACAGTTTGGTCAAAATAATAATAATAATAATAATAATAATGATGATGATGATGATGATGATGATTGTAATAATAATAATAATAATACTGCAAATAATAATAATGGTAATAATTATAAAAATAATAATTATGATGATGATGATTACAATAATTCATTCATTCATTCGTTCATCTTCTACCGCTTATCCGAACTACCTCGGGTCACGGGGAGCCTGTGCCTATTTCAGGCGTCATCGGGCATCAAGGCAGGATACACCCTGGACGGAGTGCCAACCCATCACAGGGCGATTATAATAATAATAATAATAATAATAATAATAATAATAATAATAATAATAATAAAACCCAGCTGTGGTGGGTCCAGAACCTTTTCTGCTTTAGGTGAAAATTCTGCCACGAGATGGAGCCCAATAATGTATAATTTTCTGCCCTGTTGTCTGCACTTTAATGCCCCCTCCTGCCTGCTTTCACACACCTGATCACACGTCATTTCATCACTACACGTAAATGAGGTTGTTTCTCTTTCAGTATTTGTCAGATTTTCTGTTGTATTCTGCAGGTTTAGTGATCTCTCTACACTGCTACAGTCATATCAATAATAACACCAAACACGACATTAAAATCAGAAAACAGGAGAAGAATCAAGTACATTTATTAAAGGTGTCATTTTATAATTATAAATAATCATTTAAAAAAATATATGTTTAAAATAATGTTTAACTTAATTCAGAATTCACCATATCAATTTAAAATATGTTAAATAATTTATATTTATATATACATATATATTGTATATATATATATATATATATATATATATATATATATATATATATAGTGTAGCTATATATATATTATAAAATATATATATATTATAAAATATATATATATATATATTATATATATATATATAATAAATAGCTATGTAATACATACACAACATATAAATATCCCCCTAATCACATGACCCTGTTCATAACAGCGCTAGTGTGACGCTTTTTGATTGATTGTTTGACAGCCAATCACAGTGCTGAAGAAAACCCCACACTGACCAATCACAACGCACGGAACGGTTAGTCAGAATACGAATAACTCCCATATAACGTACACACTGTGTAGTTCTGCGCGTCCTTGAAGCTGAACACAGTGTAAAAAAAAAAACAAAAAAACAATCTATAACTAATTATCTCGTCTTTAATCTCTCAGGTACTTTAATCTCAGGTACTGTGATTTTCACTCATGTTACCAACGTTTCTAGGCGAACAGATTAGCATGATGCTAACTGACAGAACCTGGCAGCTCAGTCAGGCAAAGTGTTCAGTCATTAATACAAAATAATAAGATAAAGTTTTGTTTATTTTTCACTGACAGCATGTTGTTTACCTTGTAAATGAAACGGTGTGTGTTTATTAATGCAGGTGAGAGGCTTAACACCATCACCACCAGCTCTGTGCTTTCACTGGGTTTATTTCACCTGAAGTAACTAGTTAACTCGGTTTATTAACTCACATCTAACCAGTAAACTAACCAGGGTGACATAAAAGTTCAGGTATTTATTAATAAACATTTAACACTAAACATTTTACCTGACAGCTGACCGGTGCTCTCAGTTAGCGTCATGCTAATTGTGCCCAGTCCTGAGGTGTTTGTGTATGAAGTATGTTGGTTTATTCTGTAACAAAACAAGGTGCAATAAAACTAAACTAATGTGAAACAAAAACCTCCCTCTATATCACCGTTTACAGCACAGCGCTGTCCAGGTGGACTGTGATTGGTCAGAAGGTGTTGATTAAGTTTCTGTTACAGGGTTGTGATTGGTCAGAAGGTGTTGATTAGTTTCTGTTACAAGGGTTGTGATTGGTCAGATGGTGTTGATTAGTTTCTGTTACAAAGGTTGTGATTGGTCAGAAGGTGTTGATTAAGTTTCTGTTACAAGACTGTGATTGGTCAGAAGGTGTTGATTAGTTTCTGTTACAAGGGTTGTGATTGGTCAAAAGGTGTTGATTAAGTCTCTGTTACAAGACTGTGATTGGTCAGAAGGTGTTGATTAGTTTCTGTTACAAGGGTTGTGATTGGTCAGAAGGTGTTGATTAAGTTTCTGTTACAAGGGTTGTGATTGGTCAGAAGGTGTTGATTAAGTCTCTGTTACAAGACTGTGATTGGTCAGAAGGTGTTGATTAGTTTCTGTTACAAGGGTTGTGATTGGTCAGAAGGTGTTGATTAAGTCTCTGTTACAAGACTGTGATTGGTCAGAAGGTGTTGATTAAGTTTCTGTTACAGGGTTGTGATTGGTCAGAAGGTGTTGATTAGTTTCTGTTACAAGGGTTGTGATTGGTCAGAAGGTGTTGATTAAGTTTCTGTTACAAGACTGTGATTGGTCAGAAGGTGTTGATTAAGTTTCTGTTACAAGGGTTGTGATTGGTCAGAAGGTGTTGATTAGTTTCTGTTACAAGGGTTGTGATTGGTCAGAAGGTGTTGATTAAGTTTCTGTTACAAGACTGTGATTGGTCAGAAGGTGTTGATTAAGTTTCTGTTACAGGGTTGTGATTGGTCAGAAGGTGTTGATTAAGTTTCTGTTACAGGGTTGTGATTGGTCAGAAGGTGTTGATTAAGTTTCTGTTACAGGGTTGTGATTGGTCAGAAGGTGTTGATTAAGTCTCTGTTACAAGACTGTGATTGGTCAGAAGGTGTTGATTAGTTTCTGTTACAAGGGTTGTGATTGGTCAGAAGGTGTTGATTAAGTTTCTGTTACAAGACTGTGATTGGTCAGAAGGTGTTGATTAAGTTTCTGTTACAGGGTTGTGATTGGTCAGAAGGTGTTGATTAAGTTTCTGTTACAGGGTTGTGATTGGTCAGAAGGTGTTGATTAAGTTTCTGTTACAGGGTTGTGATTGGTCAGAAGGTGTTGATTAAGTTTCTGTTACAGGGTTGTGATTGGTCAGAAGGTGTTGATTAAGTTTCTGTTACAAGACTGTGATTGGTCAGAAGGTGTTGATTAAGTTTCTGTTACAGGGTTGTGATTGGTCAGAAGGTGTTGATTAAGTTTCTGTTACAGGGTTGTGATTGGTCAGAAGGTGTTGATTAAGTTTCTGTTACAGGGTTGTGATTGGTCAGAAGGTGTTGATTAAGTCTCTGTTACAAGACTGTGATTGGTCAGAAGGTGTTGATTAAGATTTTGTAAGGAGTCTCTAGTGTTTTAATTTATTGAATAAAATTAGGAGTTACATTTATTGTTCAGTTTTATTTTGTTGATCAGATTTGTTTGTGTTTTTTTTATTTCTCTCTCTTTTAATAGAATGGGAATTTTTGCATCAAAGGTCATGGACCAGAACCTGAAGAAGCAGCAGGAGTTCATGCTGCACAATGCCCGAGTACAGGTAGGTTAAAAACTAATATCATATATAATATGATGCATGCAGGTCATATTTTATTTATGCAGTAGGATTTCACATAAAGGTTCGAGTCAGACGAAAGATTAAGAAGCCAAATTTAGAGATATAATGTTAGTAAACTTTAAGGGTGCGGTAACAGATTGGCAGGAAAATCATCACAATATTTAGGGATTTTGTGAGCAGTAGCACTTACAAAAAAAAGAAAAAACATATCAGGTGATATGTTTAATGTCTACAAGTATAAATACATAAAAATACAAAAAAGTTAAATTTGTAATTTCTTCAATATAGTTATAGATATTATATTGTCATAACGCTCAGCCTTAATGCACATTAATACCAGTAATAATGCTGCACATGAAACCATTGTTTTCTTGAACGTCTTTATGATAATGAGAACAGTTGATTATATCTAAATCTCTGTATGAGTCCGTCTCAGTGTTAAGATAAAAATAATGTGATATTTCTCATTGTTTAATAAAAACTAAGCTGTTTATCCATAAATATACAGAATATGGTGATGTGAGTCGGCCCTCCGTTTCACACCTTGGATTATTTTTGTTATTTACCGAGCCGCTCCGTTATAGCCGATAAGTATTGACTGGTTTACTTTAATAGGATTGAAATATTTTAGTAGTGAAAGAGGTGAAAATGGAGGTGATGCTGGAGAGAGAGCACATGACAGACAGTGACGTGACACTAAATCAGGACATTTGCTGTATTTCGTCGGGCCTGTACTTGTACACTCTACATTGACAATGAAGTTGAGTCGAATATTTTTGTAAACATGGCACTACTGGTTTAATTTAGCACTTTTATTTTTTCATAAAAATTCCGATCTACATCATATGGTGAAGAATGTGTAAATCTTTACAGGATACCAGACTATTTATTTATTAAATATAATTTAATACAAACATCAAACAGATGCTTTAATATCGTCGCTAATCTTCGGTTCCACCACATGAGCCTCGTTACTGCAAGGAAACACGCACTTTAATTAGCTTAGGATAGATGCAAGAAATCAAAAGAATAAAGATCTGAACATTAGGAACTTTAACCTTATAGTCAGCTCCAGAATTATTGCCTTTATTGGTCAAAATGGGTCAAACATACATATAACGTACTGTGTATTTTAAATGAAGCCAAATGAATGATTTTTTTATTTATTAGCAAGTCTTTTTAGTGAAAATATTTATTTGAACCCTTTCATGCACAAATTATTTTAAATTTGAACTTAAACACTTTAATATATTGCAAGAAATAAAGCAAAGAATTATGCAGGAAACAACAAAAACATCATCAACAACATTTACACGTGTTTATAAGTAAAGGTAGTTAACATTCAAGTCTAAAACGTTTAAGGTTCATCGGTGAAAATGAAGAAACTTTCATTCATATAGCAAATTATAGTAATATTCTTAACATATTTGTGACTGTTATATAATGCAGCTGATTTAGTTTTCAATTTAAAATTTATTGGAGTAAAAAAATGACAGATTTATTTGTATTTATTTTAAGAGATAGACTGTGATTATAACTTAAATATACCAAACCTTATCAAATAAACTTTATCTAGATGGAGAAACATTATTATTGTTGATTATCTTTAACTGCATGAAAGGGTTAAAGATTTACTTCAGCTGAAGGTTAGATTTCTATCTTGATTGACAAAATAGGGGGCACGGTGGCTTCGTGGTTAGCACGTTTGCCTCACACCTCCAGGGTTGGGGGTTCGATTCCCACCACCGCCTTGTGTGTGTGGAGTTTGCATGTTCTCCCCGTGCCTCGGGGGTTTCCTTCGGGTACTCCGGTTTCCTCCCCCGGTCCAAAGACATGCATGGTAGGTTGATTGGCATCTCTGGAAAAACTGTCCGTAGTGTGTGAGTGAATGAGAGTGTGTGTGTGTGTGCCCTGCGATGGGTTGGCACTCCGTCCAGGGTGTATCCTGCCTTGATGCCCGATGACGCCTGAGATAGGCACAGGCTCCCTGTGACCCGAGGTAGTTCGGATAAACGGTAGAAGATGAGTGAATGAATGAATGAATGAATTGACAAAATATACAAAAGACGCTTCCATCTACATCAAAGGTGCCAATAATTCTGGAGCTGACCGTGTACCACTCGATACCGTGTATAAAAGTCTAATCGTCTTTAACCCTCTAATCAAAGGGAATAAAATTAAATAGATTTTCAGGAAGACAGGATAGTTGTAGTGTAAAAGGAGCAGCAGAAAACCACAAACTTCTGAGCGATACGAAACGCAATATAAAATTCAGATCATGATGACGTTTCAGTGCAAAGTTTTCTTGCTTCATAATAATAATAATGATAATAATAATAAGCTTGTGCTATTTCTGAACACTGGGCCTTTTTGTTGTGTTTATGTTTCCCTGGAGATCATCACAGAGATTTGCTCGTTAAAGATGGCTTCATCATTTCCGTCCCCCCGGAGCGAGCGCACGGCGATGTGTAACCTGAGCACCTTTATTGCCATTCCGAGTTGCAAAACGCTCGTTTTCCAGCTTCATTTTACACCGAGATAATGTGATGTTTTTTGATTGATCTGTGCCCGTGAGGCGGTGAGCAGCTGCGATCAGTGATATTATAACGGCAGGATTTCCTCCACTTGATGGAGGGAGGATTATAAACCGTGCAGCTGCTTCCGCCGTGCATTAACACTCATAACACACGTAAGGGGCTGATTGATCGCCGACGCGGCCCTGATTGCGTCTGTTTGTTTAAGGGCACGATCGGTGACGCAGTTACATTCCACCTGATTTTATTTCTCCCAATATCCTTAGCACATTTGTTCTTTTTCTCATCTTTAAGTTTCCTTTGTATATTTCTTGAACTCAGGATGGGGGGCACGGTGGCTTAGTGGTTAGCACGTTCGACTCACACCTCCAGGGTTGGGGGTTCGATTCCCGCCTCCGCCTTGTGTGTGTGGAGTTTGCATGTTCTCCCCGTGCCTCGGGGGTTTCCTCCGGGTACTCCGGTTTCCTCCCCCGGTCCAAAGACATGCATGGTAGGTTGATTGGCATCTCTGGAAAATTGTCCATAGTGTGTGAGTGAATGAGAGTGTGTGTGTGTGTGCCCTGCGATGGGTTGGCACTCCGTCCAGGGTGTATCCTGCCTTGATGCCCGATGACGCCTGAGATAGGCACAGGCTCCCCGTGACCCGAGGTAGTTCGGATAAGCGGTAGAAGATGAATGAATGAATGAATGAATGAATATTAAAATCATCAGAGAAGGATCTAAGAAAAGTAAAATCCTAATAAGAATGTTTTCAGTAGTGAAAATTGTTCTGTGGAGATTTTATTTTTTTTTGTCTTTTTGTGAAGTTTGCTGTCAGTCACCGGACAAAGACGGTCACTCGACGGACCGTTTAAGTGACGGACGATTTTCCTTTTGCATTAAGATGTCTAAGCGTACTTCGTTTCCGACGTCCATTACCCTCGCACGTCATCACGTCACGGCCCTTTGTTACACGAAGACACGTTTTCTCTCAACTTTTCTTGATTCTGTAAACGCTGCCCGACATCACGGAGAGGTCGAACGAATACCCACAGAGTTCAGGGTTCGAGATGAATCGTGGACCTCCCTGTGTCGATGTGTTAGCTTTGTCATATGGAGTCTTTTATTAGAAATGTCTTCTATCTTTCTGTCACGTTAACGACATTTCCGTTATCAGTGCGTCATTAACTTTTCCAAACACAGCACTAACATCAGCACTTAACTAGTGTATGTTCAGGCACAGCTTATGGAAGTGAGGTAGATTTGAAAGGAAATAATTTCTTATATATCTGAACACCGAAGCTGATGTTTTCCGAGGCGGGGCAGCTGTGTTCAGGATGTGTTTCACTGGACACTATTTACTATCTAACTTTCTAAGTAAGTAATTAAGATAAAAGTTTTTTTTTTGTTTTTCTTCTTTCATTTCATTATGACCGATCATGTTCCTGTCATTTCAGGACGTGATGGTAATAAAACGTCTATTTTTTTCTGTAGAAATAAAGCATCAATTAGACATAAAAAGGTTGACGTGCGGCGAAAGGCAGGACGAGTTTCAGACTGAGTCACCGTGCACACGCAGGTCTCGGCGACACACAATCACGCACCCTGCAATTTGAAGCACTTTAACGTTTAATGTTAAGTGCACGTTTCATTTCCTCGAGTGTCGTGCTAGAGGTTTCGACGTCCACTCCGGTGGAGTCTAAAGTCTTTTGTGCCATTTGTCTGATTTAAATCCAACAGTGAAAAAGCAGAATTATGAACATTTATTCTGGTTACAGCGTCAGTGCAGTGATACAAGGTGTGTGTAGGACTGTGTTTTTATTTCAACATATTGGTAAAAAAAAAAAAAATCAGTGTGTGTGCGCATTAAAGACAGAAAGTACACTAAGGCTGATTTTATTATGTTATTAGGATGGAAAATGTTGGTGAACCCAAAACACGACGCATGTTTGATTCGCTTTCTGCAAATGAGTCGATTCTGAGTTGAATCACTCAGAATAACTTAGGGCTCTGGTTCTAGTCATTGAACACACTTTTCCCTCGGCTATGTGTGTGTGTGTCTGTGTGTGTGTGTCCATGTGTGTGTGTGTGTGTCCATGTGTGTGTGTGTGTGTGTCCATGTGTGTGTGTGTGTGTGTGTCCGTGTGTGTGTGTGTGTCCGTGTGTGTGTGTGTGTCCGTGTGTGTGTGTGTGTCCGTGTGTGTGTGTGTGTCCGTGTGTGTGTGTGTGTCCGTGTGTGTGTGTGTGTCCGTGTGTGTGTGTGTGTGTGTCCGTGTGTGTGTGTCCGTGTGTGTGTGTCCGTGTGTGTGTGTCCGTGTGTGTGTGTCCGTGTGTGTGTGTCCGTGTGTGTGTGTCTGTGTGTGTGTGTGTCCGTGTGTGTGTGTGTCCATGTGTGTGTGTGTCCATGTGTGTGTGTGTCCATGTGTGTGTGTGTCCATGTGTGTGTGTGTCCGTGTGTCCGTGTGTGTGTCCATGTGTCCGTGTGTGTGTGTGTCCGTGTGTGTGTGTGTGTGTCCGTGTGTGTCCGTGTGTGTGTGTGTGTGTCCATGTGTGTGTGTGTGTCCATGTGTGTGTGTGTGTCCGTGTGTGTGTGTGTGTGTCCATGTGTGTGTGTCCATGTGTGTGTGTCCATGTGTGTGTCCATGTGTGTGTGTCTGTGTGTGTGTCTGTGTGTGTGTCTGCGTGTGTGTCTGTGTGTGTCTGTCTGTGTGTCTGTCTGTGTGTGTGTCTGTGTGTGTGTGTGTGTCCGTGTGTGTGTGTGTGTGTGTGTGTCTGTCTGTGTGTGTGTCTGTCTGTGTGTGTGTCTGTCTGTGTGTGTGTCTGTGTGTGTGTGTGTCCGTGTGTGTGTGTGTGTCCATGTGTGTCCATGTGTGTGTGTCCGTGTGTGTGTGTCCATGTGTGTGTGTGTGTGTGTGTCCATGTGTGTGTGTGTCCGTCCGTGTGTGTGTCCGTGTGTGTGTGTGTCTGTCCATGTGTGTGTGTCTGTCCGTGTCCGTGTGTCTGTGTCCGTGTGTCTGTGTGTGTGTGTCTGTGTGTGTGTGTCTGTGTGTGTGTGTCTGTGTGTGTGTGTCTGTGTGTGTGTGTCCATGTGTGTGTGTGTGTGTGTCCGTGTGTGTGTGTGTGTGTGTGTGTGTGTCCATGTGTGTGTGTGTGTGTCCATGTGTGTGTGTGTGTCCATGTGTGTGTGTGTGTCTGTCCGTGTGTGTGTGTCTGTGTCCGTGTGTGTGTGTGTCTATGTGTGTGTGTCTATGTGTGTGTGTGTGTGTGTGTGTCTATGTGTGTGTGTTTATAGATGGAGCGTCAGATTCTCATGCAGAATGAGATGCGAGAGCGACAGATGGCTATGCAGATCGCCTGGTCCAGAGAATTTCTCAAATACTTTGGGTCATTTTTCGGTCTGGCTGCAGTCGGGTGCACCGCCGGGTCAGTCACACACACACAAACACACAGACACACACACACAAACACACAGACACACACAAAGACCATGACACATCGCAGTTTATACCTGAGTGAAAGTCTCAGAGTTTTTCTTTCTTTCCTTCTCTCATGCACACAGAATTTACACAAATAATCCCTAGTGGCATTAAAGGATTCCAGTTAATAAACCGATAGCAAGCTTTTCGACCAGGAAGCGTGGCGTCTTTGCGTCAAAGCCGTTATTCAGATCAATTTCTTATCGTCCCAGAAATACGAAATCGTGATAGCTGACATGATGCAAATGCAGAGGATGGTAAGAAATATCAACGTGACACTCGGAGCGAAGACGAAATGTTTTGGTGCCAAAATATTTTCATTTTTTAGGAAATATGATGATTATAATACAAAAATGTCACGATACACTTTACACGATATCTATTTTACAAGTTCATTTTAAAGTTAAATTGAAGTAAAATCTAACGAGAAACAGATTAAAATGAGGGAGAACTGTCTATGTTGTGTTTGTCTCTTTTCCACATGAGTCTGATGTGTTTGCTGTGTTTGGCCACAGAGCCATAAAGAGGAAGAAACCCGGTCTGTTTGCGCCGCTGGTGCCGCTCGGCTTCGTCCTGGCGTATCAGGTGGACATGGCGTACGGCTCTTTCATCCACCGCATGAGAGGTACGTACTGTAAACGTCCCTGATTTCAGCAGCGGTGTGTTTTTCAAGCCCAAAACGAATCACAGATCAATAAGTAGTTCCTCTGGTTAACGAAGTTTAACGTGAGGATTTGCAGCTCCGCTCCTCATCCTTCCTTTCTTCCTTAGAACTTATTAAATTAGACCGGAAGGTTTGGGATACTTGAGTTAGTACTCGAGTAAGTGTGAGAGTGATTTGTGATTACAGGTTTAGAGCAGGAGCTGCATTTAAATTATTAGAGCATCCTGCCTTCAAGTGTCGCCACCATCACGCTCTCAGTAAATCCTGCTCGAGTGCTCTGGCACTTCTCTGAAATACGGTATATATTTAGCTAAAATTATATCTTGCGAGGTCTGAATTATGACATAATCCAGTTTAATGAGGGGACTGAGACCCCTTAGTGCCTCAACACCGTGTTATTAATTCAATTAACACTTTTCTATATGAACTAAAAGCACTTAATAAAAGTCTGTGACTCCCTACAGTGTAGTTTCTTTAGTTTCTCTCCTTCACCTTTTACTGCATTTACAAATCAAATCGTTTAGATTTTAACAAGAATAGAATTTATTGTGCAGCAGTTTTGATATTTTATTTAAAGAAAATGCTCCCAGAATTCAATAGAAAATGGAGCTACACTGTTTATGTTTAAACCTCTTCTGTCCCGTGTCCCTTTTACAGTCAGTCAGTTACACCGTCCCAGACGCAGACGTCTGAACTCATCGACCGATTTCTGAAAACTCCTTCAGACACGATTATTGATTAATAATTCAGGGCTGAGCGACTCACAAGCCGCTCACTCAGTACTGCACTGTGTCACTTTAACACACTCCTCATACACTCCTCATACAGCCTGTGTGTTCAGTGTGTGTTTATTTAACACTGTAAAGTCTTGCTTGGATTCATGTCACGTTGATGCATAGAGCAGCAATCAACCTGCATCATTATTAGAAATATTTGCAGATCATAATGACAGAATCAGAACAGAAGATACACAGAAAAGTGAAAGTGACGTGACATACGGCTAAGTACGGTGACCCATACTCAGAATTCGTTCTCTGCATTTAACCCATCCAAAATGCACACACACACACACACAGCAGTGAACACACACACAGGAGCAGTGGGCAGCCATTTATGCTGCGGCGCCCAGGGAGCAGTTGGGGGGGTTCGGTGCCTTGCTCAAGGGCACCTCATGCCCCTTTTCCACCGAGGCAGTTTGAGTGCTGGTTCGGAGCCTAATTTAGAACCAGTTCTTTCTGTTACGACAGCCAAAGCACCGGCTCTGAACCAGGAAAAGTGGTTCTTAAGTAGCACCAAAACGTTGCTGGTCTAGACTTAAGAACCGCTTGTGTTAGGGGCTGTGGGCGGGGCTACTGTTAGCGCTTTTGTTAATGTACCTTAAGTGTACTAATGTTTAATACACTTTTACTTCAAGCCGGTTCTTAGAAAGTTCGCCAGTGGAACCAACTTTTAACCGGCACCAGTGTTGGCTCTGAACCAGCACCCGGTTCTTTTTGGTGGAAAAGGGGCATCAGTCGTGGCCGAGACTCGAACCCACAACCTTAGGGTTAGGAGTCAGACTTCTCTAACTGTTAGTAAAAAACCGCTGTAAAACACCGCTGTTAGAGATTTATTGCTTATGTGACGCAGGATTCAGTGGCTCCTGGGCATCAAATTAAAGTCCTGATCCAGGTTGGGTGAAGGAGCCAAGATAAGAAGCACACTGTAGTGTGACGCCCAAGGCACCCATTTAAAAGCGAACGTCAACATTTTCTCTTTCAGTGCTTCAATTAGTCTTTCTCTTGTTTTTCGCTCGTTCGATTATTATCACAGAGCCGGTGAAAGTTTTCTCGTAGTCACACAGCTCTGTCCTCGTAATACGATATTTTACTGTAAACTATTAAAGAATACCCCAAACCCCAGAGCTCTTTATCAGAGCAGACTTTCTCATTATTTCAGGGTTTATTTTTGTCTAGAGCATCATTCATGCGTCCAGTTATTATTAACTCCCGATATGTGTTTCGCGATTGCAGAGGAAGCCGAGAACATCATGGTGGCTGAAGCGGATCGGCTGAATTTACCTCACGGGCCGCCGACGTTTGAGAGCATCGAGAAAGCACGCAGAGCAAAATCCCACCTCCCCCCACTGTCTGAAAAGTGAGGCGAGCTTTTATAAGTAAGTGAGTCACGGAGGCGGTGATCACGAAGATGTTCCTGTTTCTGAGGTTCTTTATTCAGCAGAACTTAAAGCTTTATCTATCGATCACGAGTTTGTGCTGATACGTGATCGTAGCAAAGAGATCATAAAGAGTCACAGATAAATATTTGAATTAAAAGCTTTTGACATTTTCAAGTCTTCGACCTGACATTTTGGATCAATTGCAGCTGATCAGAGTAAAATCTTGTTCTGATTGGTTGTTCCTAACGTAACGTAAACAGTTTAAAATAATATCATTAATCACAATTTTAATTTATTTTTAATTCTTTAATTACATTTATTAATTTAGCTCAAGAAACTCTTTACAGAACTGCATTATTACAAACTGCACCTTTATGTTATAAGGACATAATTTACTGATCAGCAGCTAAATCGTGGCTCACGTTTGGTGTTTTAGTCGTCGGAACTTCAGACAAATAAAACAAATATCTACAAGTTTTTTAAACAGTGACAGGAGTAAAATCATCAAACATCACGATGTCATCTGCCATCTTTAATGTGTGTGTGTGTGTCTGTGTGTGTGTGTGTCTGTGTGTGTGTGTGTCTGTGTGTGTGTGTATATGCAAACATGTAAGTTCTCTTTGCTCTTTTTTGCTGTCTGTAAAATGGTGTTGAATTACAGGTGTGTTACTGAGAAATAAATAAAATAACAATAACACTCCTGTCTGTCTCTCTCTCTCTCTCCCTCCCCCCCCCTCTCTCTCTCTGTCTCTCTCTGTCTCTCTCTCTCTCTCTGTCTCTCTCTGTCACTCTCTCTCTCTCTGTCTCTCTCTGTCACTCTCTCTCTCTCTGTCTCCCTCTCTCCCTCCCTCTCTCTCTCTCTCTCTCTCTCTCTCTCTCTCTCTCTCTCTCTCTCTCTCTCTCTCTCTCTCTCTCTCTCTCTCTCTCTCTGTCTCTCTCTCTCCCCCCCTCTCTCTCTCTGTCTCTCTCTGTCTCTCTCTCTCTCTCTGTCTCTCTCTGTCACTCTCTCTCTCTCTGTCTCTCTCTCTCCCTCTCTCTCTCTCTCTCTCTCTCTCTCTCTCTCTCTCTCTCTCTCTCTCTCTCTCTCTCTGTCTCTCTCTCTCTCTCTCTCTCTCTCTCTCTCTCCCTCCCCCCCTCTCTCTGTCTCTCTCTGTCTCTCTCTCTCTCTCTGTCTCTCTCTCTCTCTCTGTCTCTCTCTGTCACTCTCTCTCTCTCTGTCTCTCTCTCTCCCTCCCTCTCTCTCTCTCTCTCTCTCTCTCTCTCTCTCTCTCTCTCTCTCTCTCTCTCTCTCTCTCTCTCTCTCTCTCTCTCTCTCTCTCCCTCTGTCTCTATCTCTCTCCCTCCCTCTCTCTGTCTCTCTCTCTCTCTCTGTCTCTCTCCCTCTCTCTCCCTCTCTCTCCCTCTCTCTCTCTCTCTCTCTCTCTCTCTCTCTCTCTCTCTCTCTCTGTCTCCCTCTGTCTCTCTCTCTCTCCCTCTCTCTCTGTCTCTCTCTCCCTCTCTCTCTCTCTGTCTCTCTCCCTCTCTCTCTCTCTCTGTCTGTCTCTCTCTATCTTTGTGTTGTGTCTGTAAATTTTAAAGGTTTGTTATTTTTTGTATAGAAAAAAATCAGATGCTGAGATTTTCTTGAATTATTCTTTTCTTATTATATACACAGACACAGACACACAGACACACACACACAGACACAAAGCTCGAAACACACACACAGACACACACACACAGACACACACACACAGACACAAAGCTCGAAACACACACAGACAGACACACAGACACACACACACAGACACAAAGCTCGAAACACACACACAGACACACACACAGACACACACACACAGACACACACAGACACAAAGCTCGACACAGACACACACCAGCTGGCCTGTGTTTATTATTAAAGCGTATATAATTTTAGCATGTTTGTTTTATTATGTGGTTAATAATATAAAGTCTTTAACTTCTGATTGTTCACTCAAGCGAAGTTATTATGGTCAAGTGGGAGATGAGATGGTGGGCGGGGCTTAAGAGGAAAGTCTAGCGGTTCGGTGACGTCACTGTGTCCTATAGCCTATAAAGCGGCGATGGACGACGCTCGAACCGTAAGTGTGCGCGTGCATGTGCTGAGTCGACATGTCCCGGCTACTGATCCCGGTGCTTCTGTGCGGCGTGTGCGTGTGTGCGCGCGCGGTACAACCGCGGGACTACGGAGTGAAGCTGTGCGGTAGAGAGTTTATACGTGCCGTGATCTTCACCTGCGGGGGGTCGCGGTGGAGAAGAGACAACGTGCTGGAGTTACCGGGACTGGGTGAGTCTCATCACACACATCTGTGTGTCATCACAAACATCTGTCTCATTACACACATCTGTCTCATCACAAACATCTGTCTCATCACATCACACACATCTGTCACATCTCACACATCTGTCTCATCTCACACATCTGTCTCATCACACATCTGTTTGTCATCACACATCTGTCACATCACACACCTGTCATAACACACATCTCTATCATCACACACATCTGTGTCACATCACACACGTCTCTGTCATCACATCACACACATCTCTGCCACATCACACACATCTCTATCATCACACACATCTGTCATCATACACATCTCTGTCACATCACACACATCTCTGTCAATTAGTTAATTATACTTGTTGTTTATGTCTTTCTTATTTTATCTTTTATCTAAACTTCAGTAAATCAATGTTCTACACAGAATTATTAATATTAAATAAACCAGTTTAAATGTAACTCAGTTATGGTGTTTGTGTGATAATGGAAAATGTTTGTTTTGGATTTTCACAGTGACACGAGCCATTTTATTTATTTATCTATTTAAACCAATAAGCCAAGCCCTATTTACAGTTCCATACAGCAGTGTCATGATAATGTGTGTGTGTGGTGTGAACAGTAAACACACACATTCAGCACAATCATCTTTACAGATTCTGTAGCTGGTAATTAAACTGCAGCTGTTAATTAAACTGCTCCAGGATCAGAAGTTCAAACTTTTAACGATTTTTACTCCTCAGATCCGAACCTGCTCCTTTCTTTCCAAAGCTCATCAGATGGCGACAAGCAACTCAACTGGATAAAAGACACTGATGCAGCTCCTGACAAACTATCCTCCATTCTTTCCTCCTCTTTCTCCTCCTCCTCCTCTCTCAGTGACCTCCTCCGGGCCACAGAAGTTCAGAGGAGCATCGGAGATGAGTCGAAACTGTCTGAGGAGGTGCAGAGAAGCTGGCTGGACATGCTCTTCTCCTCCAGGCCACTAGGGGGCGAACACATAAGGAGTTTAGACCTTGGCTGGCTTCGTGAGGACCGGAGGAGGCGCAACTACTCCCTCGGCCTGGCAGGGCTCTGCTGCAATCAGGGCTGCACCAAGAACGACATCGGACGCCTGTGCTGAGGATGGAGGGATGAAGTAGACGAGTGCGGTTCCAAACCTTTTACACACAGACCTCTTAATGCTGCTCCAGAAATGTCCAGTTTGTAATATATTGTGTATGATGCAAGAGTATAAATAAACAAAAAAAAATAAATAAAGATTATTGTCAAAGAGCCAAATGACTGACATTCCAAGGTTTATAAACAATTTTGCTGAGTGATGGACAAATCTGGGTAAACATGGGCGGAGCTTAAGGTCAAAATCAGGAGGCTACAAATCAACAGCAATCCCCACCAACGAAGCTACAATCATTTAATTAATAAAATTAATTCATATTTATTAACAAGATCATTGGAGGGTCAGTTTCTCTCTCTCTCTCTCTCTCTCTCTCTCTCTCACACACACACATACACACACACAAACAACCTTCTAAAGACACAGACACACTTCTCTTTTTATTTATTCCCTCTTTTAATATCCATTTTTCTTCTTGGGAAAAAAGTACAGATTTATCATACTTTTGTAAAACACAACATACTGTACAGATTTATCATGTGGCTTCACTGCGACGGTACTAAAGGTTACAAAACAAAATAATGAACACGTGATACAAAATATAAAATACAGGAATTGGTTTAAGTATGTATAAAAATCTATCAATAAAACACACCCGTGTAAAAGTCTACACACAACCTGCTTTAGCAGAAAGTTTCAGTGCCAGAAGGACGACGTGCTGCTGTAGCTTTTCAGGAGTCATGAGTCAGAGTCGAGTACTGACGTGTCCTTCATGGACGAGAAGGTTTTCAGCTATGAGAAAAACAATCAAAACTCAAAGAGTTGATTCTTTTTGGTGAACTGAGTCAAATCAATTGACTCACTGAAAAGTACAAGAATTCCAAAGAGAACGAGTCTTATGCGTCATGTGACGTGATCTTTTACTAAAATCAGATGAAACTTTATGGACACCGTTCAGCCAAACAAACATACTGTGTGTAAATAAAATGGAGTA
>NC_083476.1:870000-875000 GCF_030014155.1 Tachysurus vachellii
TCTCCCGCTCTCCCGCCACACATTGTATTTGTCACGCAGAAAACCGGACTATTTATCATATATTTAATAAGCCGCATCACCCAAAACGTATCAGTCCGCACCGCTGTCTCTATGGAACCGGGCAGGAATCAAGCGCGTCTCCCCTGGAGCTCTTAGTCGAGCCTGACACTTATCAGCCAATCAAAACAAGAGGCTACACAATAGGTTGGAGATGTCACTCCTGTCTGTCTTCAAAACTTGAGAGCCCTGACACAGTACGTGTGTGTGTGTGTGTGTGTGTGTGTGTGTGTGAGTGTGTGTGTGTGTGTGTGATTAGGACTGTTTATAAGTATGTGTTGCATTGACTGTATGTGCATATGCTTTTGGGGACTTTACATGCAGGTGTGTGTGTGTGTGTGATTTGTGAAACTTCTGCACTGATTTTTTATGACAGTGCACATGTGTGAGATCTATATGATTTGTGATGTGTGTGTGTTTGTGTGTATGTGTATGTGTGAGAGTGTTTTTTGGGTACTGTATTTGTGTGTATGTGTGTGAAAGAGCGAGTGTTCTTTGAGTACTGTTTGAGTGTGTGTGTGTGTGTGTGTGTGTGTATGTGTGTTTGTGAGAGAGAGAGAGAGAGAGAGAGAGAGAGAGTGTTTTTTGAGTACCGTTTGAGTCTGTGTGTGTGTGAGAGAGTGATTTTTGAGTACTGTTTGAGTGTGTGTGTGTGTGTTTATGTGTGTGTGAGAGAGTGTCTGTGTGCTCAGTACTTTCTCTCTGTATTATGGGTGTTGTGTTATTAAGGACAGCATTGTGTGTTTCTGAGGACTGTGTATATGCCTATTTGTGAGTTTGTGTGTGGTCTGTGTCTCTGGGTGTAAGTGTGTGTGTGTGTGTGTGTGTGTGTGTGTGTGTGTGTGTTTTAAAACCCACCAGCTCTTACGCTTTAAAACCCCATGTTCATTACACAGTTCCACAGGAACTCCACAGAGAAACTGAAACTGACATCAGCACCGAGACCCGAGTGAACAAATGTAAAATGTCGTATTATTTCACTGAACCTAAAAGCAACACCTGCTTCCTGCTCACACAGACTTCACACTGCTGTGAGCAGGTTCCAGGCTTCTGAAGTAAGACCTGGGACATTTCTGGGTTCTCTCTGGTTCTTGTGCAATCAGACACCATTTAAATTGGACCGTGACCCAAAAAACTTGACGAGAATCACGATGTATAACATTAGAAAGATTTTCACCTCCACACGATCAAGGTGCACTTCAGAAACCCTGGAGGAAACTGACGAAATAAAAAAATAATTAACTCTCAGTCGTGTAACTCGTGTAACGATCTGAATAAGTTCAGCGTTCTGAAGTCGACTCACTGAAAGTGTTTAAAGTCACACCTTTGACTTGAAAGTTCTATTCTGAATAAGCAGGATGGTGTGTGGTTTGGGACGTAACCCGCAGCTCTGCCTGCGATTGGGTAAGTTTGGGGTGAAGACAGTCACATCACACACACACACACACCCACACACACACACGCTTACCGCACTCTTTGGCAGCCTTGATGCACAGTTCCTCTGCGACGTAATCTCCAGGCGGGTAACTGAGAGACGAGGCGCTCGTGCTGCTCGTGCTCTGGCTGCAGTAGTACAGATGAACCTGCAGGGCGGCGCCACAAGCCGGTTTGAGCGGATCGGGACACGGCGTGTGGGGTTGGGTCGAGCTTTCCATGGCTATAAACGTACTCCAGGCCATGTGTGTGTGTTCAGACCTTAACGAGGACGAAGAGAAATCACGGTTTAGAAGCAATGAGCTTAGAACAGAATAAAACAAATTACAGAAGCTTTAATGACATAAAACTGAAGGTTTTATAGAAAGTTTTTATTTTAGATACAAAAGCAAACAATTGAGGATTTAATGACAATAAAACAACAACCTGAGATAAAGATCTGATAAAGAGGATTAGAATGTGTGTATAATTATGATAGTTTTCATGTTCAGCAGTTTCATCATCTCAGATTCTAATGAACACTTTTTTACTATTTCAAGAAGTGACTTATTTGTAAACAAGTAAATGAAATGATTTTATTTGCACAGACTTATTGTATTTATTGTTTATTAGATTTAAGTTTAATTAAATTGATTAAATGAGAGAAATGTCCAAGGATTTTGTCGAGTTCAGTGTTTAGATACTTAGAGGAAGTTTGGTACGAACTAGAGATGTTTTGTAAAGATAAATTCACTCCAATTCACCTTCTGCAACAACCACACACACACACACACACATACACACACACACACACACACACACACACACACACACACACGCACACACGCACGCACACACACACACACGCACACACACACACATACACACACACACATACACACACACACACTCAGACAAAGCTCTTATCTTTCGACTGAACCGTACACAGTTTATCTGATGAACAAAATCAGTAACAAAAATACTTTCACCAACAGAAGCAACAACACAAAAAGTCTGTGAAACGCTCGTAGCTTCTCGCTCATTGTGTTGTGTGTGGAGTGTGTGGGGTTTGTGTGTGTGGAGTGTGTGTGGTGTGGGTTTCTATCTTGTGCCCAGAAGTTGTAGGGAAGTTATTACAAAGTAAAAATACTCCATGAAGTCAGTCTCCATCCGTTTTTCCCCTCGAATCTATTTAAAGCTCAACTCTCTTCTCGTCTCAGCACATTTTATAACATGGTTTTGCGTTAATTATCGTTAAAAGAACATGAAGCATAAAGTATTAGCAACGATAATAACAATAATGTCTTTTGGACTGGTTTGTGAGACATAATGATTTAATCTTCTCTACACTGCCATGATATCCAGTGAGGTTTAATCTGAATACGACACGTTACCAAACCTCACGCACCTGCGTACGTACACCTGTCAGTTACAGAAGCCCCGCCCCCTTCCCCACATCACACACGCTCTGGACGAGACTCAAGGCAAGAAGTGACTTTTATTTTACTGTCAGCTCAACTTTAAGGTATAAACAGTAACCAATTATTTTCATAAAGATGCCAAACGTATGAAGCAGAACGAACACCCCCTCTTCCCCAACACACACACACACAGATGTACACACACTGACGCACACACATGCTTAATCACAAGGTTGGAGATTCCCTAAGGGCTCCATAACATGCACCATGGACACACACACACACTCACTCTCACACACACACACTCACACGCACACACTCACACACACACACTCTCTCACACACACACACACACACACACACACACACACACACACACACAATTCAATTCAAGTTTATTTGTATAGTGCTTTTTACAATTGACATTTTCTCAAAGCAGCTTTACAGAACATAAACATAGAGCAGAAGGTAAACATAAGGAGAAGTATAAAGAATTAATATAATAAAAATTCAAGATATATATAGTTCACAGTGTGTATGTATGTATGTATTTGTATTTATCCCCAATGAACAAGTCTGAGGTGACTCAGGTGACTGTGGGGAGGAAAAACTCCCTTAGATGGTAAAGGAAGGAACCTTGAGAGGAACCAGACTCAAAGGGGAACCTCATCCTCATCTGGGTGACACTGGGGGTGTGATTATAAATATACAGTCTGATAAATGTTGTGTTGGTGTAAAAGATCACATGGAGTTCTGTAGGTACATCACACACACACACACACACACACACACACATACACACAAACACATACACACGCTTTGTCACTTGGACCGGAGGTCACTGCACCTATAGACTGTTTAATGTGTAAACACACTGTGTGTGTGTGTGTGTTTGTGTGTGAGATGTACCTACAGAACTACCACAGACTTAAAACATTGTAGTGTTTTTGCTTGGTTTTAAGGAACTTTAAATTGAAAACCCACAACTGACTTTACTAAACATTCCGGGGGAAAAGAAAACATTTGTTTCGCAAAAGTTCCAACTTCCGCTTCAGACCCAGAGGCAAAATAACCCAGAATGTTTCCCAACTGGATACAAAGGATCATCACATGATAATCATGTTCTCATGGTGTGTTGAAATATCTTTATTACCCAGTTTAAAGAACACAGGACATGAGGTGAAAATTAAAGGAAATATTTGTTATTAAAAGTCTCACAGCACCAGCACGTGTGTGTGTGTGTGTGTGTGAGTGAGTGTGTGTGTGTGTGTGTGTGTGTGAGAGTGAGTGTGTGTGTGAGTTTGTGTGTGATTGTGTGAGAATGTGTGTATGTGTGTGTGAGTGTATGTGAGTGTGTGTGTGTGAGTGTGAGAGTGAGTGTGTGTGATTGTGTGAGAGTGTGTGAGTGTGTGTATGTGTGTGAGAGTGAGTGTGTGTGTGTGAGTGTGTGTGTGTGTGTGAGTGTGTGTGTGTGTGAGACTGAGTGTGGGTGTGTGTGTGAGAGTGTGGGTGTGTGTGTGAGAGTGTGTGTGTGTGAGAGTGAGTGTGGGTGTGTGTGTGAGAGTGAGTGTGTGTGTGTGTGTGTGTGTGTGAGAGTGTGTGTGAGTGTGTGTGTGTGAGTGTGTGTGTGTGTGTGCGTGTGTGTGAGAGTGAGTGTGGGTGTGTGTGTGAGAGTGTGTGTGTGTGTGCGTGTGTGTGAGAGTGAGTGTGTGTGTGAGAGTGAGTGTGTGTGTGTGTGTGAGTGTGAGAGTGTGTGTGAGTGTGTGTGTGTGAGTGTGTGTGTGTGTGTGTGTGAGTGTGAGAGTGTGTGTGAGTGTGTGTGTGTGTGTGTGAGTGTGTGTGAGTGTGTGTGTGTGTGTGTGAGAGTGTGTGTGTGTGTGAGAGTGTGTGTGTGTGTGTGAGTGTGTGTGTGTATCAAACCAAAAAGATGACATCCCCTAATTGTTCTTCTTCCTACATCATACGTAGGATCGTACACACACAGAGACAGTCGCGGCTTCACAGAATCTCATTTTCATACGAATTATTTTTGATTGTCATTACACGCTTCTCGTAGGGGGCGTGGCCAAACATGGTCATCAGTAGGTCACATGACCAGGACCTATAAAA